>NC_061116.1:166013759-166089415 GCF_002878395.1 Capsicum annuum | reverse complement strand
ATCTATTTCTTTTTTCCTATCTATTTCTTCATTTTCTTTTGCTATTCTTACAATAACTGATAATTTATCTTCTAATTTTAATTCTTTTTTTTCTAACATTAAATATAAATGTTCACCTATTTTCTTATATCTTCTTCCTAAATTAGAAAATACTATTCTTATTTTTAATCCTTCATGGTTTTCATATGTTTTTTCATCTATTATAAATTCTTCTTTGTTCGTTTTGTCTACTTGATAGTGTATAGATCATGTTGATATATGTATCCTAGACTATCTATTTGTGATTCTGAATATGATATTTCTCCCTTTTGTGCTTTTATTGATTTTTAGCATACTCCCACAATCATGTTATATTGTAGTCTTTCTTTTCTTATTTTTAATTCTTTTCATTTTTTAGATATTATTTTTTTTAGTTCTTTATATTTTTGGAATTTTGTTATGTTATTCATTTGTACAATATTTAACATCTCCAACATTTCTCATAATTAACACATATCTACTTGTGCATTTTTTAAATAATATAGCTCTGATACCAATTGTAGGGGGGTGCGGATAACTTGGGTAATTTGCGTGGATAACTAGTAGATAACTAGTATCTAGAGTTTCTTTTGTTCTTTTTCGCTTCCTACTAGTATATCCATAGGGAAACTTACATAAATTTCAACCCTTTAGTACCTAACTACTCCATATTCCCACTCTTTTCTAAATTACATAAAATCTCTGATTTTGTAATGACCCTCCCGGTTGTTTGTGAAATTTTTTCATCCTCTCTATTTTAGCGCTTTCCATAGTTTGTATACATGATTTATGACTTACGGAGATAGATAGTACATATTCTTGAGGTGTTCTGGGTAAGTTAAGTCATTAGTTGAATTATTAAGTTTAATAAATTTAAGCTTGATCATGGCAACTTTCGATCAACACGACCTCGATTTGATATGTTAATGTTTTCAATAATATCGAAACCTATTTCTTCAGTCAATATACATATTTGATGTATGTCTTGGGATTTCGAAATAAATTTGAGAATTTATTAAAGTTACAGATATTTTTGATAATTAATTTAATTAGTAATTTAATGGGCCAAAATTGCAATTTACTTACTTATATGTCCAATATAAGAATGATTTTAAGTTAAAAGGATTTACTATGTATTAATAATAAAAACATCAGATAATTAGGGTTAAGAGCAACACAACAATTGCACAATTACTTTTTCCCTTTTTCCTTTCGCAGTTTGTGGAGTATCTGCATCTTCAGGTTAGCACAGAATATTTTATTTGTCAATTGTCCACGTTAATACGTGTGTACGTAATTATAAGAAATAGTAGTGCTATCAGTGGCATGATTATAAAATGGAGTTGAAGAATCTTTTATTCATTCTTACATTTTCCTTTTATAGTAGTATTATAAAAAAAATATAATAAGTTAATGGCTGATTTTTGACATGGGTTGCCTTGGATTATTTATTTATTTATTTATTTATTTATTTATTATTATTATTATTATTATTATTATTATTATTATTATTATTATTATTATTATTATACAATTACAAAAACTTGTGATCAATAACTAGCCACTACCTAATATAGGATAATTCGGGAGCTACGGTTTTGTAATTGGTCTTTAGGCTTATAGTATTTAGAAACAAGAATTTATAAAAAAAAAAAAAGGTGTCATTAGATTTGTACTCTTATGGGCATTACATATATTGGAACAGATTGTGAACGCTCCAAAATTTTGAGAAAGGGCAAGGCACCTGTGGACTAGTGACATTCAGATTTCTTGGTTGAGGTAGGTTACGGTTTAACTGGAGTTTAGACTCGACTTAATTGTGTGCATGCTCCTAAATTGGATACTTGTGGATTGGTATTCATACATGTTTGAAATTGTTGATGTTTGAATTGTTGATTCGTGTATAAATGTTTATTGAAAATTGACTTGATGGAATTGTCTTATGACTTTAAGTGTACTTGTAATCTTAGTACATTGTGTTGTATGCTATGAGGATGTGTAAATTGATATTGATAATACTTGTTTATATTTATGTTGGATCAGGTACCACGCCAGTACGTTTACATTTATGTTGGATCGGGTACCACGCCTGTATGTTTACATTTATGTTGGATCGGGTACCACGCCGGTACATTTACATTTATGTTGGATCGGGTACCACGCCTGTACGTTTATATTTATGTTGGATCGGGTACCAAGCCGGTACATTTATATTTATGTTGGATCAGGTACCACGCCGGTACGGTACATGAACATAGATTGTTCTTTTCAGGTCATGACTATTTAGGAAAAAATAAGTCCCATAGCATGTGTGTACATACTTGTGTTGATTTTGTGGATGCTTACCGTATGGTTGATATTTTTGATAGTTATGTGGCTTGTCTGTGAGTATTGTTGACCTATTATTGTTGTATTATTGATTCAATGAGAATTTGTTATTTGATGATGCCTGTCTACTTGTTTTTCTAATTATGTTGTGTACATCCTACTAAGTTGAGTTGGCCTATGATACCTACCAGTACATAGTGGTTTGTACTGATACTACCCTTTACTCTTCTTTTGTTGAGTGCAGAAAGTTTTTCAGAGGCTCAGACACGACCTCACCTCTAGAGTTGATAGCAGATCTTGATCCGAAGGGTGAGCACTCCATCTTCAGGCTGCCACGGGTCATCTTATTTGTTATTGTCCATCTTTCAGAAAATGAAACATTCCTATTTACTTTATTTGGAGATTTCTTCAGACATGCTTTGTTAGTATATCTTGTACGATGACTTTCGGGTCTTGGAGATTTTAGTAAGTAGTTTGTTTGACTTTCGCATTAATAATGATTAGCTCTAGATTATTGTTATTATGTTGATTTTATGATAATATCATCTTAATATTCACTAAGTGATTGGGGAATGGTTCGATTTAGATGATTCTCCCACAGGAAGATTAGTGTGGGTGCCATTCATGGCCATTTGGGTCGTGGCAGATTTTGAAGCAATCGGATACATCCCGTTGCATTGAAAACATCAATTTTTGATAAATAACAAATCAATCAAATGAATTTAAGATAGAAATTAACAAAATCAAATCAATTGTCGCGTAATCACACGATCACGTTTTTATGACGACTGTTGTATCCTTGATAACGCGTAACATATTAAGAAATTCAAAATTTCAATCATCAGATCAAGCTAGTTCAAGCAAAATCTTCCCAATTTTTCATCTCTTTTTCTATTTTGATTTCAATTTTCCGGATACATCATGAACATCTCGATTTTATTAAGAAATTTGGGACTTTGGCTGTCGAATATCAAATACAAAGGATATAAAAGTGACGAAATTGTGATTTGAGGAAATATTTCGTATATTACTTTGATTTCAGCAATTGTATCCAAATTGGAGATTGATGAAACTAGGAAAAAAATCTGATCCATTGTAGAAGGTAATTCATGTGTTTTTTGTTTAATGATCATATTTTCTTATTCAAATTTAAAAAAACAACAACCACATAGTCTTTACACATTGGGCCAGCCTGAAATAATAGAATAAAAATGAGCTTGACCCGGCCCATCCCAAACGAGTTTAGGACATATACCCTCAGAAATAGGGTTTCCTAAAACATTCCTCATTTTCCACCCACTCTATCTGAAAATTGATGTCGCCGCCTGCCATCCTCTGCGTCTATTACCCATTTGCACAAGTATGAAGCTACTTCCCCCTTTATGTTTTTGTTCTAGTTTCCTCTCCGGTTAACTTGCTTCCTCTATCCAAATTCTAGTTGAAATCTTCGATGGATGCTTGAGATGATCTCCTCTAACCTTGTATCAGTCAGGAAGAAGATTGCATTTGGAATCTAGCCATCGCCTAGGTTACACAGTAACTTGCCATAGATCCACTTCCTTTTTGCTGATAGAACCTTTTGTAGTCTTGTGTATAGTAGACCTAGCAACAGATTACTTATCATTTTGAAGAAAGAACCATTTGTAAGCTTCTGTATATTAGACTTGCTTAATCTATCTTTTCACCCCTTTTAAGGTGACAATCTCAAGTATGGTGTCTGAGATTTATCACTGTTGAGTATTTTCTTTCCTGTTGTTTGCATCTGTTGAAAACTTGTGAATGTGAATTCATTTACTTTAAATGCATGATTAGCAAAGTAATCAGCCAATTTATTCCCTTCTCTCAGAATGTGCTAAAGCTGGACTGTTATATGTTACAGTAACTTCCATATTTGATTAACTTTATCCTCTATACTCCATGGACAATCCCATAGTTTTTCTAAAAACTTCAGCATACTTAATGAATCAGTTTGTATGACTACTTTGCTAATATGTGCCTTGTTGCAATGTAATGCTGCTTGTAGTATAGCTTCTGCTTCTGCTTGTAAATTTGTAGTATCTTCCATGATTGTAACTTTTGCATACACTAAATCCCCCCTTTCATCCGTCACACAAAATGCAGAAGAACTTGCCCCTGGATTCTCCCTAGAGGCTCCATCTGTATTGATTTTACTCCATCCTTGTTGAGGAAAATCCCATTTCACCTTTGTGACTTTCATCCTTGTTTTGTGCCTTGCCAACTCTGCAAATATTTCTGGCCATGTATTGAGAAATTCTTGGTATGGCTTCCTTACTTTCAGTAGTAATCTGATGTTTCTGATAACGTTGTGTTGTACACTATGCTCTGATATCTGTTTCCCTTCATATTTCCCTTTGTTTCTTCTTCTCCACAGCTCCTAAATAATGATGCTAGGATCAACTAGATAATAGCTTCTATCTCTGAGTCTTAACATCTTCATTCCACCATTCCATTACAATCTTCCTAAAGTTTAGTCCTTGTATATTTATACCTGCAAAATAAGAAAAGTAGGACCATGTCCTGTTAGTAATAGGAGCTCTCAGAAACACATGTGAAATAGTCTCCTGAACATGGGTGGTACAACACCAATATTTGGTAGGTCCTTCTACCCCCCACCTTCTAATAGCCTCCTCAATTGGTATTTTTCCTTTCCAAATTCTCCACATTAGAAAGGAGAATTTAAAAGGTAGTCCTTTTATTCACATTTCCTTGAAAATTTCACTCTTTTCCTTCCCCTATCTAATATACTTCCAGGAAGACTTCACAGTAAATTTCCCATTAGATTGAAGCATCCAAATGGATTTATCATTTCCCCTACTCCCATCTGGTGGCTGTACATTACCATGATGTGAGTAGTAATTTCCCCTGGTATCAGCTGATTCAACACATTAACATTTTATGTTTCTTGACTTTGTCAAATTAATTATATTCTGAAACCTATCATCCCACATCAAGTCATTATCTGTAATATGGTACAGACTCTCTAATGTTGTCCAATTATCCCACCAAATGCTAGATTCTCCATTCTTGACTTTCCACAATATTTGATGCTCTGTCAAATCTCTAGCTTGTAGCATTTTCTTCCATACTTGTGAACCCCCAGCTCCTTTGTTCCACAGAATCATATTAGGATGTTCTTTCTTACAGTACTTATTATGCATATAGTCCACCCAAATAGACCTTTTGGTTCTGAAGTTCCACCATAGCTTACAAAACAAAGCCATAGAAACATCTTTTAACAATCTGAAACCTAACCCTCCTTCTTCCTCAGGCATACACATAACTTGCCACTTCACCCAGTGCCTACTCTTGTACCCTATGTAGCTGCTCCAAAAAAATTGAGCAAGCATTTTCTGTATTTGATTCAGAACATTCATTGGGGGATTCATTACTGATAAAGAGTGAACTGGAATACTCTGAAGAACATGTTTAATCAGAATAGCCCTTCCCCCATATGACAGTAATTTACCCTTTCAACACTGAAATTTACCACTTATTCTATTCATCAACCCCTGATAGTGATCTTTCTTCTTTCTTATATGAAAAATAGGACAACTAAGGTATGTAAAATGGAAATCATTCCTCATAATTCCTGTTATCACCTCTGCTATAGCCACTACCCCATAAGACACATTTTTATGCAAATATATAACACTCTTATCCTTATTGATCCTCTTACCTGAAGCTCTCTCATACTTTTCTAAAGATTCTGTCAACAACCTCAAAGTATTGATCTATGCCTTGCATAAAATGATCATATCATCAGCAAAAGCTAAATGATTCAACTTAGAACTTCCTCTAGGCATCCCAAAAGTTTTAAACTCTTTAGTCAACAATAACTTTTTATGAGAGCTGGACATTACCTCAGCTGCTATAATAAATAGTGTTGGTGACAGAGGATCTCCTTGTTTCAAACCTCTAGATGATCTAAAGAAACCCTTAGGTTGACCATTTAAAATGATTGAATACCAATTATTACTCAACAACCTATACACCATATCTATAATAAGTTCTCCAAAACCCATTTTTCTCACAACTTTTATCAAAAAAACCATTCAACCCTATCATATGATTTCATCATATCCAACTTTAAGACCATGTTAGGAGGCTTACCTCTTTTATTATTTTCTGACACAATCTCCTGTACCACCAGGATATTCTTTGCTATACCCCTTCCATTTACAAATTCAGCTTGCTCTTCTGAAATAATCCCTGGTAACAGTTTCTTAATTCTATCATGTATGATTCTTGAAAAAATCTTGTTGACAAAATTACATAAAGAAATTATCCTAAAGTCAGAGAAAGTATTAAGCACCAACTTCTTTGGTAACATTACTAAATTTATGTGGGTAATAAACTTGCGCAGTTCATATCCACCAAAAAAAGTTTTTACCATTTCATAAATGTCATTCCTAATAATTTCCCAAGAATCTTGATAGAAGGCTCCATTCATACCATCTGGTCCTCCTGCACTATTTTTGCTAAGCCCCATCACAGCTTCTTTGACTTCCTACATTGTTGGATATGTAATCAATTCCTCATTCTGCTTCGAATCAATTAACTCTAGTATTTCCTCCAAAATAGAAAAGTCTTCACATTGCTGCCCTTTGGTAAACTGCTTCTCAAAGAATCTGATTACAGCCTTTGAAATGTCAGCCTGATTATCCATCCACTCCCCTTATTCATTTTGAATTCTACTCACCTTTAGACTATTTCTTCTCCCTCTTACAATAGTATAGAAAAATTTAGTGTTTCTCTCACCATTCTTAAACCACTCAAAGCCTGATTTTTGTTTCCAGAAATCATTCTCGCTTCTGAGCTGCATATTCAACTTTGCCTAGGATTTGATCAATTTATCTCTATTCTCTCCAGTTGGATTCTAATCAAATTGGATATCCAAGACTTTAACAACATCCTCAAGAGTTGCAATTTCTTGAAAAAGATTACCAAATTTCTCTTTGCTCCACTATGTTAATGCTTTCTTAGTCTTCTTCTGCTTGTTATGAAACATGATAAATGGGTTACCCTGCACTTTTGTTATCCAATTCTACCTAATTACCTCCAAACAAGTCTTATACTTCAGCCAAAAGTTCAGAAATCTAAAAGATTTGATGATCTTTTCCTAGGGATTATACATCTACAATAGCAAAGGGTTATGATCCGATCCACTACTAGGAAAATATTCTACTTCTATTACCTGGAATAAATTTTGCAGCTTGTTATTCCTTAATACTCTGTCCATACTCTCAAATATGCAAGCCTCATCCACTCTCCCATTCCACTATGTAAACTTACTCCCTTTAAAACCTGGATCTTCTAAATTACATACACTTATACAGTGATTAAAATCACCTGTATCTGCTAATGTAACAGGTAAACCTGTAAGTTTTTCTTCATTACTAGTTACTACATTGAAATCTCCCCCGACAATCCATGGTTCATTCACTGAATGAGCCATATCAGCTAGAGATTCCTACAATGCCGTCCTTTTCTGATTTGTACACTTAGAATACACCAAGGTTACTACTACTCCAATTCCTTCTTGATTAAAGATCTTCAAAGTTAATTGCTTTTCATCTTTTACCACAGTTCATTGAACTCTTCCATCACAAAAAGCCCATATTTTCCCAGAGGAATTACTTACTGCCTGCTACATACCCAATCTGGTTTTGTACTCCTCAATGGTTCTGGCATCCAGGAAAGGTTCCATGAGACCAATAAAGTAGAAATGGTGTCTCTTTTGCATTGTGATCAGTCTTGAAAAAGCTTTCTTTGTATTTACTGATCTTATGTTCCACAATAATGCTTTCATCCTAAATTATTTTTAGATTGACTTCTGGTAACCATTGTATTAGCACTTGCCTTCTTGCCTTCTTGCGTTTTTTCTTTTTTTTTTTCCCAACTACTGCTTTAATTATGTCAATTTGCTTAAGAGATAAACCTCCTTCAATGGCCACTCTATCAATATTGTCTTCTAAATCTCCCTCATCCAGGGACTCTTTGTCCTTGTTTGCCAATTCCAACTGTTGATCAGCCTGTATGATAAAAAGTAGTACTCCTTCCTCTACCTTTTCTAATTCATTAGAATGCTTAACAAATGCTAATTCAATTTATTTTTGTGTCTGCTCTCCATCTGCATGATCCTCTATTACTTTTCCCTAAATTTGCCTCTCAATCTGCTTAGGAGTAGTATTATTATCTGCATTCCATACTCCTTGTTTAACACCAAATGTATTTGTAACCCATTAGCTGGAACATCTTCAACTGCATCTTCCCCAACTTCCCCTGTAATGTGCCCATATTTATCTTTTTTGTATTTATTCCTCGTATGACATTGTAACTTATTGTTCCTTCTTTTATTATTGCTGATCTTTGCTGATACATCTTTTTCAACATTGTGACTTGCACTATCTTTATTACGTTGATTATCTTCTGACAACTGTTTGTCTCTTGCATCTTCGTATAGCTCAGGATGAATGTTCCAACAGCTATTTCATCATGCCCCTATAAGTAACACTCTTTATAGTACTTGGGCATATGATCATACTGTATTGCTACCCATTTTGATTTAATTGCTCCTGTTATGTCATTCTCTTCATTAATTCTGACTCTCTGTGGAAGTTTATCTACCAAGTCCACCTCAACTTTGACCTTAGCAAAACTAGGTCGTATTTTATTTCTCATTGCTATGTCGTCTATCAAAGGTTTCCCAACAGCTGATGCTATAGAAAAGACAACCTCTTTTGCAAAAAATTTGGAGGTAAAACTTACATTGAAATCCAAGCTACCTAACTTGATGTTTCAATATCAGGTTCAATACAAGGGTACCATTTTTATGTCCCCATCTGCCAATATTTATCCTTTGCCTTGATGTAATATGTGGACATTGATAAAAGTGTAACATAATCTTCAAGAATTTCCAAATGGATTAAAATGTCTAGCATCAAGAACACTAATAGTGCAATCGCCCTTTATACCACATTGACCCTGGAATAACCTTGCAAAGTTCATTCACATCCGGCTTACCATCTAAAAATTTACCTATTATAGAATATTGTAAATTTTCTTGTACAATCAAGTGTCGTATCTCTGAACTTTTCCTTGTGATACTAGGTTCTCCCTGAAACATCACTACCGGCTTTGGGAGAACCCTGTTATTATTATTCAATACCTCCTTAGGTTTCACTTTTTTTGCATAACTCATTTTCATATCAGTAATTTTAATTGCATTAGCAGCCATATTTATGTGAGATTTCTCTTTAGGTGGTTTAAGCCCACCGAAAGAGGGTGGAGGCCATGGTGTCCGATCGAATAATTAGGGTTTGGAGAGAGAAAAAACTGTATTAAGGATGGCGTATGAATACTAGGTCTGAAACTATCATAACTATCGACATAACTATGTGTGTGGTAGAATAAGGTAATTCATCACCAATGGTGATTCATAAGATACATCTGTAATGACCTAATATGTGAAACCTTCCATTTTTATGTGTTTTGACTATTTTACCTATGTAGTTGTTACATGATTATTAGAGGTGGGGATGGTTGGCACGATGCATTTGGAAATAATTTGAGAGAGGGAAATAATTTGAGAGAGTTTGAGACTCTTCGAGGCTTTAAAAAGCCACTAGTTTGATTTTGGTCAATATCTTGTGTTTTGTGTGCCGAATGACAATTTATATAGTTCCAGTAGATTCGAATATCAAATTTGAGTTAGTAGCTGGGTTGGTTCGTGTTCAAAATATTTATTTTGCATTTCGACCCTCATTGTGAAAATTAGTTTAAAATAAGCTTTTAGAGGTTCCGGGGGTTAGTTTGTTGAAAATATTTTTTTTCAAAATCTAATATTTTTATTGAGTCCAAAACATCAAAAATAGCCTAGAAGCATTGTTCATTTGCATTCACCGAATTCTGAACGAATTTTGAGTGGTCGATTGACAATTTTGCAACTTAGCAAAGTTGTTGATACAACTGATATCTAGTGCAGCTGCTTGAGCGCCCAAGGAACACTTTAGAGGCATGTCACCACTTTACCGATCTCACTCCACTTATGTAGTAGTTGCTTTAGCGGCATGGTGCCACTTTAGTGATTATTTAGTTTCTAAAATGGCTATCGCTGAAGTAACATATCTAGCCCATTTTATAATTTTGCTTCTTTTTTTGACCTTGAAGGATCGTGTTTTGATGATTTTGATGGTTTTTTTCACCATTTGAGCTTGGATAAGCTTCAAAATCTTATTTCAATAAATTCTCATTGATTATATCTTCAAAAACACTCTTTAATCTTGATTTTAAAATGGATTTTTAGGGTTTGGCAGGTAAAGCTTAAAAATAATTTTTCATTAATTTGAACTTTGTTTTTAACTCATTTTTGCTTGGGTTTTCAACTGTAGACTCTTATAACCTTGGAGAACTTATTTCTAAAATAAAATTTTAGTTTTACCCCTTTTAGTTTTGCACCCATTTTGCACTTGATTTAAATATGGCCGATATAGGTATCATTAACTTTCTTTTAACCTGCAGATGTTATATTTGAATTTTTAATTGATTTTGAGAGCGTTCAAAAGGGGAAAACTCCATGTTGAAGACATTAGGCTCAGATTTAATCACTTTGAGGTAGGTTACTTTCTTTTGACTGGACTGGGTAGTTAATAAATAAGTAAAACATGCTATGTGTTGGGGAAATTAGCCATGGGAGTTGTATTTCGAGATTATTTGTTGTTTTATGCCCGTTTGGGGGCTTATATGCTTATTTTTGTTGAATTGAGATGTCTTATACTGCGTGTTACCTGTGCGGGGGCTTTATTTGATTTCCATAAGCTTGAATTTGGCATTAATTATCTTATTTTTAATGTGATGCATGTGCAGGGGCTTGAATAGATACTATAGGTCTTATTTAAGCATTTTTGCCTTTATCATGATATTCATGCCCAATTTAGGGGTTTGATGTGATATTAATGATGCCGTACAAGCCTATTATTCTGGTGGTGCTGAGTGAGATCTGATATCATGAATTACTAATATTTTGAGTTGATTCTTAGCTCACGTATACATGTATCAAGTTGATTATTATCTTTATACTTACTTGATTGTGAGTATTACATCCTTATCCATACATACCCATTTATGAGATGTTGGTACCATTAGAAACATTGATATGAAAGAAAATTGAGATTTTTATGAAAACCCTTAATTTGTAAACAATAGATAGAGTGGTAAATGAGACATTTTTATGTAAAACCCTTGATCCATGAACACTTTCCAGAGAGTGAAGTTGAGATTTGAGGTAGTATAGGGGTTGCAAACCCCCTGTGGATCCTATCTTGGGAGCACTGAGGCTCGGTAGGTGTATGCAAAAATTCATGGTATGAATTTCAGTCATTCATCATGATTCCATCTTCATTGCATTGCATTTTGTGTACTTTTATGTACTTGACACACATTTATTTTCTGTATACGTTTAGTGTGTATCTATTTTTATTCATTCCATATAATATGTATATATATGTATGTGTATGTGTATGTGTGTGTGTATATACATACATTAAAACTATTAGTGGAGATGGTATGAGCTACCATTTGAGAACTTTTCTGCTTGCAGGTTATGTTCTCATAACATCTTTTACTTGTATTATTTTCTTCTTTACTCAGTTGTCCCATGATACCAACTAAGTATAAGTGAACTGTGCTCACCCCTACTATGCCCTTTTGGTAAAGATACTAGTATGAATAAGAGACATGATAGTTGATTTATGCTATTTAGAATTGACATTAGAGGTACTGGAGAACTCATGAGTTTGGGGTAGGCTCCAGATCTCTCCCTATCTTAGTTGTCTTTATTTATCTTTGGAGACAGACTTACGTATTTTTCAGTTTTTGTATGTCGTATTTAGATGCTCTTATATTTGTGACTCTTCTTCTTAGGGTATAAGGTATTTTGTTCTGACTTTCTCTTTATTGTACATGTGTTGACTTGACTTCATTCTAGAAATCTCATTTTCTTGTTTTTGTTTGTATTTTTGATTTTCTTTCGTTTTGGGGAATCAACTTACTTACCAAGGCAGGGTCTCGGTAAGTGCCATCATGACCTCAATTTTTTATTCATGAAAAACTAATATCAGAGCCCCATGTTCGCCACTCGCATAAGTGTAATGGCCCATTATTTTTTATTGATTATATCATAAAAAACAACTCTAAATCATGATTGGGGTTTTTATTGGTAAAGTTTAAAAGAGTTTTTCTCTAATTTGGGCCTCACTTTTAACCTGTTTTCACCTGGATTTTCTCCTGTAGACTACCATAATCTTGGGAAATGTGTTTTTAAAATAAAGTTACAGTTTTACCCTTTTATTTTGAACTCATTTTTTAAATTCATTTTGGATCCGACCTGAATATGAAATATATGGATATCATTAGTTTTGTTTTAATGGGTAGATGCTATATTTGAATGTTATAGTTTATTTTGAGGCTGTATATAGGGGGAATGATCTACATTGAAGTACTTTAGTTTATTCTAGATATGATTTTGTGGGGCTTATTTTAATAATATAGGATTTATTTGAGTATTGATTGCCTTTATCATGATAGATTTACTTGAGTTAGGGGTTAATATGATATTAATGATGTCTTACATTCATATTTATTTTGATGGTGCTAAATTAGCGTTGAAGATCATGAAGTATGGTCATACTGAGTTTATTTTTTGCTCACTTATATACATATATGTTGGATGGACTGGATCATTATATTAAGTTAATTGTGAGCATTACATCCTCATTCCATGCATATATAAATTCATGAGATACTAGTACCATTGTGAAACCACTGTTTTAAAAAGAAAATGAGACACTTTTATGAATACCCTCTCTGTGAACATGAGCTGAACTGGTGAGCTGGGATTAAGATATGAGATATAGTATATAGGTTGCGAATCCCTATGGATCCTACCTAGGAGTTGCGAGATCAATGGGTGTATATAGAAAGTCATGCGATGGCTTTCACCATTCAACCCATCTATATTGTATTGCATTTCATCAAAGCACGTTTCTTTCATGATTTATTTATTTTCCTTGACTTGTGCTCGTTTCAGTATCCTCATGTATGTTTTTTCTATTTTTGTTTCTATTTATATATTTGAATTGTTAGTTGAGACAATGCGCGCTACAGTTTGAGACTTTTTCTTTTACATGTGACGTGCTCATAATTTTCTTTTCTTATATTATTTCCTACTTTTCTTAGTCAACCTATGATATTAGTTGTGTAAAAATGGACTATACTCACCCTACTGTGTCCTTTGCTGCAGATCTGAGTATGAGTAGAGGATGCAATAGCTGATTTCGTGCAAATTGCAGCGACGTTTGAGGTATGGTAATCTATGGATTTCAGAGCTGACTCCAGGCCTCCTCTTATTTTACTTTGTCTTTATTTCAGTTTTAGGGGAAAATATGTATTTTTATATTTTAGTTATGTACTAAATGCTCTTACACCATGACACCAGATTTTTGGGACTTATGAGATTTATTTTAGACTCTTATTTTATTATGTTCTATATTGGCTTGACTTTATTCTAGAAGACTCACCTTGGTTTATGTTATTTTCGATTTTATTTTTTCTGTATTAGTTTGGGTGATTAACTTACTCATCAAGGCTGAGCCACAATTAGTGCTCTCATGACCACTTTTTGAATCAGGATAAATTGATATTAGAGCATCCAGGTTCACCGGTCTCATAAGTGTGAGATTAAAATGTCCAGTTGAGTCTCGAGGATCGGTACATAGACATTTACATCTATCTTTGAGAGCCTATAAGATATCTGTAGGAAGTATTAAAACACCCTGGGTTTTGACCCTTAGAAAATATCCTGGAATTCTTGTCTCTAAACCCAATATGACTCATGGGTATGATTCATATGTTGGGGTACGAATAGTATGGTCTGGTCATATGCCGACCGGTGTGGGTTTTTGGGATGGATTTTGGTCACTGGAGTGGGTACGACTTGAATGGTACGAGTTGTATGATTGGATACGAATCATTTGGTTTAGGTTTTCCTTAGCTAAATCTTAAACCTGGTCGCTTAAGTTGAATCTAAGTACGTGTAGCTCACCATGAGCCATAAGTTAGGGTACGAATCATACCAGAGATTTGTATGGTGGACATTGTTCAAACCTTCTGTGATTCTGGCCTTCCAGGGAAACGAGTGAAGGGTACAGATCTTGTGTTTTCAATACGACTTAGGGAGGATGAGTCATTCACTGGACAGTTTTTGGTCCAAGGGTTGAGGTTTAGGATATAAGTGATAGGTACCACTTGTATCCAAGGGTATGAATAGTAAGGGTTAGTCATACCGTTGTGATGGGATTTTTGTGCAACTTAAGTGGGGGTATTTTGGACATTTTTCCACTTACCCTAATAAGGCCCCATGACTTCTAACTCACTTGGGAGGCTATTTACCCTATTATTCTAATCATTAACACTTAGCAACTCTTTCTAAACACTCTATAATTCTCTCAAGAGCTTTTGGGCAAGGAAGCTAGGGTTTCAACTAGAGGACTAATTTGGGGGATCTTGTTAGTGGTTTCTCCCCATCTAATTTGTCAATTAAGGCATGTTAACTTTCCTCACTATTAGTTCCAACAAATTCATGGGTTTTATGAATGGTTTTCATGATTTTATTGTTTTATGATTTTGGGTTTTCAACTATGATTTGGGGGATTTGAATATAAATGATTGGTTATGGTTTTCCACGATTTTAATTATGTATTTACATGCTTAATTAGTGTTTTTAGACAATTGGATTGCATGGGAATGGTTAATTATAGTTGTAATTAGTTTTGGTTATACAACAACAACAAACCCAGTAAATTCCCACCAAGTGGGGTCTGGGGAGGGTAAAATGTAGGCAGTCCATATCGCTACTTCCGAAAAAGTAGCGAGACTGTTTCTGATCGACCCCCGACTTTTGGTTATAATATTCCCTAAATGTGTTTGGCAAAATGCCAATAAGGATGTTTTCATTGCATTGATTATTTTTAATGGAACTCTTGCTTGTTTTGAACTTGGTAAAAGAATTCTACATAGTTTAAACAGTTTGGAAAGGTAAAAAGGCTAAATGGTTATGCTTGTAGGTTACATAGAAATCCCCCAAGTGGTTTAATATGGTTAATAGAAGGGTATATAGAATCCCTTAAACCAATATATGGTCGGCTTAAGAAAAAACTTGCAAGTATAGTCGGTATGACGATACTAGTACTAATGGCCTGGGTTAATAAATGGTAAATAGATTGGTTGGTTGCTTGGTAATAGTTTTAATTGGGAAATAATGGTAGGGTGTGTAGCAAATTGATTGAAGGTAGAGGTCCCAGGGGGACCAAAACGGGAAACTCATATTCGCCAATGTGAGTTTTGGTCCAAGTGACAGTGCGCATGATGTCATACTTTTTATTTGGGGGATGTACTAGTCATCTCAAGTTTTATTCCCTGGTCATACGGCTTCACTCACTGAAGCCCTTTCATCATGGGGAGCTGAATCCATATAGCCCGTAGGTGGTTTAAGACAACTAAGATACAAAACTCAGGTAAAGGTTGTAATGGCATGCTAAACTTGATTTTCTTTTCCCGGCAGGTATATATATATGTATGGTTTGTGTGCATATGGATGGTTTCACTTGATTTTATAAATGATATTATTTTATCCTTATCCCAAGTTCATGCTAGCGTTCACCAGCTAACTCTTCTTCGGGTGGCTGTATACCCACGCTATGCAGGAATCGATTGTTTTACTCCTCCTACATAGTGATTGACTCAGGGATAGCTGTTGAATTAAAGTGGTGAGCTTCCATCTTTCTGGAAGGCTCTATTTCATGTTATGGATATTTTTAGACCTCTTGATTTATTTTTGGATAATGGTTTTGGCTATGGTTGGGGCCATGTCCCAATAAAATATTCTCACTCTTTTGATTAGAGGCTTTATGGTACTGCTATGGGTTGGAATGGGCGGAATCAGTATTGGGGTCAACCTTAATATTGGCACTAGTATTGTGTATGACATTATTGGACATAATTTCTCACTATTCCATCGTATTTCATTTTGGGATTAATTATATTATGTTTTAGAACTCATTTTGTTGTGGCATGGATTATAACCCTTGGTTCAGTATTGGTTTGGCTTGGTGATTTGGTTGGTACGGGTTGGTGAACGGGATGACTTGGTGGGGTTGGTCTAGGAATTGACCTATACCAAAGTCAGTCCTTATCCAGTTATGCTATCTTGTTATATGTACGGAGTTCAGCCAACTTAAGATATACTAATGATGGTTGGGTTAGGTAACGAGGGTGATCCTCGATCCTGGTTGGACTTAGGATGCTCATTACGACAAGGCCCCCAGTCGGGTAGTGTTAAGTTGGTATCAGAGCTTTAGGTTCATGGTCAATTAGGAGTCCTCAAATCTGTGTTTAGTAGAGTCTCTATTTAGGGTGTGTAGCATGCCATACTCATAAGAGAGATGCTACAGGCATTTAGGAATATTTCACTTTCTTGGTATTTTATTTTCAAGTTTGGAGTCTAAGGCCTGGAATTCTTCTATAATCCCTGTTTTTTCACTTTTCAGATCATACCTCGATGATTTGGAATACAAGAAAACTCTTCAGTCCCATCTGGGGACAATATTAATGGGGTACGTCCTACGTTCAGAGTTTATCTTTGATCTCAGGGTTCTTTCCCTGGTAATTTTGGAGTTTCTCCAATTGCTACTAGTCCTCTACAGGGTGAGGTGACTAATGTGGAATTTCACCAGTCTATTCATACTATTTCTCAAATGGTTGCTGCTCAGGCTAAGTGGGGTACATCTGGTGGTTTGTCTGCTGAGTCCATAAGGGTCGGCCAATTTATGAAGATAAGTCCTTCTACCTTTATTGGAGTGAAGGTAAAAGAGGATCCATAGGCTTTCTTGGATGAAATGGAGAAGATATTTTGGGTGATGCTGTCTACCAATATGGATGGGATAAACTTTGCAGCTTATCAGTTCAAAGACATTACATACCAATGGTATAAAGAGTGAGACAGATATATGAGTGATGTGGAAGAATCAGTCTCGTGCGATATTTTTTCTAAGGCCCTCTTAGATTATTTCTTTCCTCAAGAGCTGAGAGAAGCAAAGATGGAAGAGTTTGTGAATCTCAGGAAGTGGAGGATATCTGTCAAGGAATATGCCTTAAAGTTTCATCAGCTGTCAAGGTATGCTCTTGATTTTATGGCTAACATGAGAGTGGGAATGATAAAATTTGTTTCTGGGTTAAATTGGAATTTGATCTTGGAAAGCAAGACTGCTTTACGGATTGAAGATGTGGACATTTCCAGGTTGACAGTTCATATGTAGTAGGTAGAGGATGAGAAGAGGAAATAAGCAGTGTTTGGAGATCGACAGGGTAAGAGGAGTAGGTTTTGTAATCAGGGATGTGCATAGTATTAGGATAGTCAGGATGGCAGCATGTGGCATAAAAAAGTGGGGGAGTTCTGGATCCTTTTCTACTTTTAGTGATCCTTAGCCGAAGCAATTGGGTGACAGGCGTCATCAAGGTGGTAATAATTTTCAGGCTTTGGGTGCCCAATCTCAAGAAAGCGCAGGTCCATCAATTTTTTTATGCCCTTCTTGTCGGTTCTATGGTTATCCTCATTAGGGTTATTATGATGAATAGAGGGACAAGTGCCTCAAGTGTGGCCTAGCAGGACATTGTCTATGGGATTTTCCAGTTAATAAGGTTGCTACGGGAGAAAATAAGGTACCGGTGGCTTTATATTCTGGTCCTACACCCGATGGTGCCGCGTCTTCTTCTGTTACTACTTCTAGTGCTAGTGTTGGTCAGAACAAGTTGTATACTTTGGTGTCCTGACAAGAATCGGAGGCAGCGCCTGATGTCATTACTGGTATGTTACAACTCTTTTCTTGTGACATGTATTTTCTTCTTGATCCAAGGTCCACTCTTTCTTACGTGACCCCATTTATGGCTGTATGTATTGGTTTTGATCCTGAGGTTATTTCAGATCCTTTTTTTATTTCTACCCCTGTAGGTGACTTGGTTATTGCTAAGAAATTCTATAGGGGTTGTGTGATATCTGTAGGTGGTAGGCGGACTTTGGTAGATTTGTTTGAACTTGATATGGTGGATTTTGATATTATTCTGGGGATGGATTGGTTACACTTTTGTTACATGTCCTTGGGTTGTTGGACCCATAAGGTTTTCTTTAGGTTCACTGGTGAACTGATTATAGTGTGGTAGGGTGGTTCCCTAGATCCTAGGGGGAGGTTTATTTCTTATCTTAAAGCTAAAAGGATAATCTCTAAAGGCTGTCTTTATCACTTGGTTCAGGTTAAAGATTCAAATATGGAAAGCCTTTCTTTACAGTTAGTTTCGGTGGTAAATGAGTTTTTTGAGGTCTTTCCGAATAATCTCCCTGGTGTTCCTCCAGATAGGGAAATAAAGTTTGGTATTGATTTGGTTCCGAACACTCGTCCAATATCTGTTCCTTTTTATAGAATGGCTCCGGATGAGTTGAGGGACTCAAGGAGTAACTTAAGGATCTTCTGGATAAGGGATTTATTAATCCTAGTGTATCCCCATAGGGTGCATCGGTGTTGTTCGTATGTAAGAAGGACGGTTTCTTTTGGATGTGCATTGACTATAGACAGTTAAATAAGGTGATGATCAAGAACAAGTATCCTCTCCCTAGGATAGATGATCTATTTGATCAGTTGCAAGGTGCCAAGTTCTTTTCTAAGATAGATCTTCGGTTTGGGTATTGTCAGCTAAAGATTAAGGAGGTAGATATCCCTAAGATAACTTTTTGTACTCTATATGGGCACTTTGAATTCTTGGTGATGTCATTTGGGTTGACTAATGCTTCAGTGGCATTGATGGATTTGATGAACAGGGTTTTCTGGCAGTTCTTGGATCTTTTCATCATTGTGTTTATTGATGATATTCTGGTTTATTCCAAAAGTGAGGTGGATCATGCTAATCACCTCCATGTGATATTGCAGACCATGAAGGAACAACAGTTGTACACCAAGTTCTCCAAGTGCGAGTTTTGGTTAAAAACTGTGACTTTTCTTGGTCATATTATTTCTGGTAAGGGGATCATAGTAGATCCACAAAAGGTTATTGTGGTTAAGAGGTCGCCTAGAACCACGACTCCAACCTACATTCGGAGCTTTTTGGTCTTGGCTGGGTATTTTAAGTGGTTTATGGAAGGCTTTTTATTAATAGCTGGCCCTTTGACTAAGTTGACTCTGAAGAAGGTTAAGTTTTTTTGGTTCGATGCTTGTGAGGGGAGTTTTGAGAAGTTGAAAGGTAAGCTGACTTTAGTTTCAATTTCAACTTTTTCGGAAGGTAATGATGAGTTCGTGGTCTATTGTGATACATCTCGAGCAGGTCTTGGTTGTGTTTTGATGCAACATGGGAAGGTGATTGCCTATGCTTCCAGGCAATCGAAGGTACATAAGAGGAGCTATCCTACTCATGATTTGGAGCTGTTGGAGGTTGAGTTTTTTTGAAAATATGAAGGCATTATTTTTATGGTGTACGCAAACATCTTTTTTGATCATAAGAGTCTACAGTATGTGTTCACTCAGAAGGAGCTTAATCTCAGGCAGGGAAGATGACTTGAGCTTCTCAAGGACTATTATATGAGTCTTCACTATCACCTAGTTAAGGCTAACATGGTTGCTGATGCTCTTAGTAGGTTGTCCATGAGGAGTTTGACTCATGTGGAGAAAGTAAAGCGGGAGTTAGTGAATGATATTTACTGCTTGGCTAATCTTGGAGTTTGCCTCTTGGACTCCAAGGATAGAGGTGTAATGGTACAAAAAGTGGTTCAATCATATCTTTGTGCAGAGATTAAGGAAAAGTAAGTGTTGGATCCTGTCTTGATGAAAATCAAGGGTGATATTGGTGGGAAAAAGGTGATGGTGTTTGAGATCTGTGGTGACGGTACTTTATGGTACTTAGAGAGGTTGTGTGTTCCTGATGTCGACAGTTTGCACAAAAGATTTTGGTTGAGGCACATGAGTCATACTATGTTGTTCATCCCAGTTCTACAAAGATGTATCATGATCTCAAGGAGATGTATTGGTGGAACGGTATGAAGAGGGACGTGGCTGATTTTGTGTCCAAGTACTTGGTGTGTCAATAAGTAAAAGTTGAACACATGAGACCTGGTAGGTTATTTGAAGAGATTGATTTACCCGAATGAAAATAAGAGGTAATCAATATGGATTTCTTTACCGGCCTTTCTAGATCTCGAAATTAATATGATTCGATTTGGTTCATCATGGATAGAAAGTCAAGGTCTGCTCACTTCTTGCCAGTCAGGACTACTTTTTTGGTGGAGAATTATACGAAGTTATATCTTCAGGAGATTGTGAAGCTGCATGGGGTACCTATTTCGATTATTTCTGATCGTGGCACGCAGTTTAAGTCTTACGTCTAGCGGTCTTTCCAGAAAGGGTTGGGGACTAAGGTCAGTCTGAGTACTACTTTTCATCCGCAGATGAATGGACAGGCAGAGAAACTATTTATAAATGAGAGGATATGCTTCGGGCTTCTGTGATTGATTATGATGGCAATTGGGTTGATCATCTACCTTTTGGTAGTGTTTGCTTACAACAATAGTTATCATACTAGTTTTTGTATGGATCTTTTTGAGGCATTGAATGGTAGGAGGTATAGATCTCATATTGGTTTGTTTGAGCTTGAGGAGGTTGATATATTTGGTCCCGACTTGATTTACCAGGCTATGTAGAAGGTGAAGGTGATTCATGATAGGCTTAAGGTTTCCCAAAGTTGCCAAAAGTCCTATGAGGATATTAGGTGTAGAGACTTGGAATTTGAAGATGGGGATACGGTTTTCCTCAAGGTATCTCCCATGAAGGGAGTAGTACCGTTTGGTAAGAAGGGAAAGCTCAGTCCTTGGTATGTCGGTCCTTAAGAAATTCTGTGGAGGGTTGGTAATGTTGCTTACAAGTTGAAGTTAACTTCTAGCTTGTGCTCGGTTCTTGACAGCGCTCAAGCACACACGCAAGTGTACATGGTCTACCAAATAATATAGTGGCCTTCAAGAAAGCTGAGTTATTGATCCCATAGAGACTAGATTTGACAATGATTTGATTTTTCCCATGAAGGGAGTAGTATGATTTAGTAAGAAGGGAAAGCTCAGTCCCCGGTACGTCGGTCCTTATGAGATTCTGCAGAGGGTCGGTAATGTTGCTTACAAGTTGAAGCTAACTTCTAGCTTATGCTCGGTTATTGACAGTTCCCAAGCACACATGTAAGTATACGTGGTCTACCAAATAATATAGTGGCCTTCAAGAAAGACGAGTTATCGATCTCACAGAGACTAGATTTGGCAACGATTTGATTTCTATTCACAATTTAGATTAACTTGATACGAGAGTAACCAGAAAGAGAGTTTTGAGTTTATAAATGGCAAGTAAAGCAAATAATGCGTAAAGTAAAGTTCTTGTAACAATTAGTAGGATAAAACCCAGGGTTGAAGCACTCTGAACAATCATATTATGCTATTGAATTTCATTCGTTAACATGCTTATCTTGGTTGTTGATTCTTAGGGTAAATTGCGAGATTACGGTTTCCCAACCTCTAATATTTTACCTAAGTTGAAGCTTACACCTACATCATTGAGAAGGGATGTGATAATTCACTTAAGTTCTTAACAAATATTATCCTACATATGAATCAAGTAAGGTATCTAAGTACATCCCTATCCTAGATACTAATTCAAGTTTCTTATTTTATAAAGAATCAAGAACCATACTTTGCTTAGTCCCATGTTCTATCACCCTATTCCCTCTCTCGAGTTCACAAGGTTGACAATGGATGTATTCAAAGGGTCGCGAATCCTTAAAATATTTAAAACGAGAATAAACAAACAACCAATATTGATAAGCAAAGAAAACTAACTTAATCCATAGCAATAATAGTCATGTTCTTGGCTTCAACCCTGGAAAGGGGGCGTCTAGCCACACATACTCATAATTGTAATCACAAAATATTAATTAATGACTAAAAACATGAATGAACTAAATAAAATTAATAAAAACCTAATGAAGAAGTTGTAGCAACCCTTTGCTCTCCAAAATATGCTAAAAAATGTGTAAAAATGTGATACATGTATTTATAGTATAGGAGCAAGACCTTTCCGTGTTGTACAAGAAAAACTTCAGTTATTGAGCCCCGGAATAGGTAGGGCGGCACCTCAATATCGCCCAACCTCTCTGGAATTTGTTCTCAGAAAATTTTCTAAGGCAAAGGAGGCACTGAAATGAGCCTGCGTCGCGGGCTAATTGCCTCCAGGACCAAAACGCACCACATGGATGCAAATTTTGTCCTCTTATGATTCTATTGGTGTTTTAACACGTCCATTGGCCACTTATACATCTCACACTCTCCCGAGACATTCCAGGGGTCCAAAAGTGCGTCAATCTGCGATTGTGACTTTGTTGAGCCATTTTGAGCCTTTTTTAGTTGTTCCCCCTTGACTTTAAGCCTTTATGTCCTTCATATATCATCATAATAACATTAAACACAACAATTTAAAGCTCAAAACAGCACAATATCCAACACGACGAACTAGAAACACGAGCTAAGCATAGGCTAATTTTACTTTGATCTTTAATTCATTGTTTTGACCCTTGGCTTGATCTAATTGATCCTTGAGCATTATAAACAAGTTTTTCACATATAAATATCAAATAACAACCTTAGGAACTCATTAAAAAAATTAGAACCCAATACGATAGACTAGACAAACACCTAGCTCAAGCTAGTAACACTAGTTTTCCAGGTTGAACTCTAAATAAATCTTTTAGGTACAAACTTTTTTGAAACTCACTTTTAACATCATAAACACATGATTTAACGTATTTATCTCATTATTAACCATTATAGCTTAGAATCATCCTTAAAATAAGACTAAAAAGGCTAGACTAGTGATGTTAGAATGCATAAATACACCCAACATTGGTTCTTCTGGTATTTCATGTCTCCATGCCGAGGAAGTGTCTTAGTGATTCTTATTTGATTGTTCCTTTATAGGTGTTGGGTATCTCAAACCATTTTTATTATGAAGAGGTCCCGATTAAGATTTTGGATAGACAGGTTTGTCATTTGCGGACCAAGGATGTGGCTTTGGTTAAGGTTCTATGGAAGATCCATATGGTGGAAGAAGCTATATGGTAAGCATATGAGGACATGAAATCTAATTATCTGCATCTATTTTTCTGCTCTTGGGATTCGTGCGGAAGGTATGTGTCTTCAACACATTTTTATTTTTTGAGTTTGTTAAATGAAAGATTAATATCTTTTCCTCTTTGTTTTCAAACTTTATTAAAGATTGGAAATATATTTGATAATTCAAATGACTCGTGCATGTGGTTACCCCTACCTTATTCGTCATTCGGGGTTGAATGTTTCTAGTGGGGAAGACTGAAACACCCTGGGTTTTGACCCTTAGAAAATTTCTTGGAATTCTAGTCTTTGGACCTAATACAACTCATGGGTATGATACGTATGTTGGGGTATGAATGGTATGGTCCAGTCGTATGCCGACCAGTGTTGGTTGTGGGATGAATTTTGATTACTGGAGTTGGTACGACTTGAATGGTATGAGTTGTACGATTGGATACAGGTTATTTGGTTTGTGTTTTCCTTTGCTTAATCTTAGACTTGGTCGAATGAGTTGGATCTAAGTATGAACGGGTCACTATGAGACATAGTCATGGTACGAATTATTCTAGGGACTCGTATGGTGGATAGTGTTCAAACCTTCTGTGATTCTATCCTACTAGGGATATGGGTGAAGTGTATATGCTGTCAATACGACTTAGGTAGGATGTGTCGTACACTGTAAAGTGTTGGTTCAAGGGTTGAGTCTTATAATATGAGTGGTGGGTACTACTCGTATTGAAGGGTATGACTCGTGAGGGTCAATCGTACCTCTATGATGGGATTTTTTTGCAACTTAAGTGAGGGTATTCTATAGAGGCTATTTACCCTATTATTATATTCAATAACACTTAGAAACTCTTCCTAAACACCCTATAATTCTCTCAAGAGCTTTTGGTCAAGAAAACTAGGGTTTCAGCTAGAGGACTAATTTGGGGGATCTTCTTGGTGGTTTCTCTTTATCTACTTTGTCAATTAAGGTTTGTTCTCTTTCATCACTGTTAGTTTCAACTAAGGCATGGTTTTTATGAATGGTTTTCATGATTTTATTGTTGTATGATTTTGGGTTTTCAACTATAATTTGGGGGTTTTGACTATAAATGATTGGTTTTGGTTTCCCATGATTTTAATTATGTATTTACATGATTAATTGGTCGTTTTGGGTTAATTGGATTGAATGAGAATGGTTAAATGGTAATTGGAATTGGTTTTAGTTATATTATGCCATCAATGTGTTTGACAAAATCCCTATAAGAATGTTTTCATTGCATTGATCATTTTTAATAAAACTCTTGCTTGTTTTAAACATGGTAAAGGAATTATGCATGATTTAAATGGTTTGGAAAGGTAAAAAGGCTAAATGTTTATGCTTGTTGGGTAAATGGGAATCTCCTAAGTGGTTTAATATTGTTAATGGAAGGGTACATAGAATTCCTTAAACTTGTATATGATCGGCTATGGAGTAAACTTGCAAGTATAGTCGGTATGACGATACCACTACTAATGGACTTGGTTAATAAATGGTATATGAATTGGTTGGTTGCTTGGCAATGGTTTTAATTGGGCAATAATGGTGGGGTGTGTAAAAAATTTATGGAAGGTGAAGGTCGGGGGGGACCAAAACTGGAAACTCATATTTGCCGATGTGAGGTCTGGTCTAAGTGACAGTGTGCATGATGTTACACTTTATATTTAGGGGATGTACTAATCATCCCAAGTTTTCTTACATGGTCATACGGCTTCTCATACCGGGGCCCTTTCAGCAGGGGGAGCTGATTCCATATAGCCCCTGGGTGGTTTAGGACAACAATGCTACACAACCCAGGTAAGGATTTTAATGGCATGCTAAACTTGGTTCCCTTTTCTTGGCATGTATATATATATGTATGGTTTGTATGCATATGGATGGTTTTACTTGGTTTTATAAATTGCATTATTTTATTCTTATCCTGAGTTCATGCTAGCGTTCACTCACTAACCCATCTTCGGGCGGTTGTATACCTATGCTATACAAGAGGCATTCATTCTACTCCTCCTACATAGCGATTGAATCGTGGACAACTGTTGGATTGAAGTGGTGAGATTCAATATTTTTGGAAGGCTCAATTTCATGTTATAGATACTCTTATTTCTGGATAATGATTTTGGCTATCGTTGGGGCCATTTCCCAATAGAATATTCTTACTCTTTTTGTTAGAGGCTTTATGGTACTGCTATGGGTTGGAATGGGCGGAATCGATAATGGTGTCACCCTTAATATTGGAATTGGTATTAGGGTTGACATCATTGGACATAATTTCTCACTGTTCCATTGTATTTTATTTTTGGATTAATCAAATTATGTTTTGGAAATCATTTGGTTATGGCCTAGTTTATGGCCCTTGGTTCAGTATTGATTTGTCTTGGTGGTTTTGTTGGTACTGGTTAATAGACGGGATAACTTGGTAGTGTTGGTCTATGAATAAACCTATCCCAAAGTTAGTGCTTATCCAGTTATGCTATCTTGTTATATGTTTGGAGTTCAGCCAACTCAAGGTATACTAATGGTGGTTGGGTTGGGTAACAAAAGGTGGTCTCAAGTTCCGGTTGGACTTGGGATGCCCATTATGACAACGCCCCTAGTTGGGTCATGTCAAATACTTTTATATTTTAATTTTTAGTCGTGCAGGTTGTTCTTATCCAATGTTCTAAGTTGTGTTTTACTTTTTTCTATGTAGATGGTAAGGAATAGGTATCTAGAGGCTAGGGATGCTGAGACTGTACCCGAGGATGAATCCCTCGCTAAAGGGAGATGCAGGAGTTGTTGACGACCTAACAGTAGAGGACAAGCGTTAGGATCTTCCCCAATTAGAGGATATGCTAAAAAGACCTCCCTTGTGCCCTAGATTATGTATTCAATGAATGATTATCAAATAAGAGATGCGTGTTCAGCCCAGGTTCCACAGGTTTCAGTCGACACTTAGTGCTTAGGGGTGCTTTGGTTTGTCTCTTGAGTCACTTTGAGGGTGTTCCCTTCAGTGTAGCTAGTATTCTTAGAATTTGAGTGATGTTCCACCATAAGTGTCAACATCTACTTATGGTATTCTTTATTTTGGTGTGAAACCATTATCTATGGTACCCCCACTTATAGACTCATTACTTGTCAGACTTTCTATTCCTGCAAATGCTTTAGGTACAGTTATGTCTTTTGATGATTAAAAAAGGTTTGAGAAGTTTATATGCTTGGGTCCTCCTAAGTTTAGTGGAGTTATTAGCGAGGATGCCTATGAGTTCTTCATTGATTTCCAGGATAATTTACATTATCTTGGATCCCTTGAGTCTCATGGAGTTGCTTATACTACCTATTAGTTCACGGATGTGTCTAGGATTGGAAAAGATCGA
This sequence comes from Capsicum annuum, assembly GCF_002878395.1. Taxonomy (NCBI): domain Eukaryota; kingdom Viridiplantae; phylum Streptophyta; class Magnoliopsida; order Solanales; family Solanaceae; genus Capsicum; species Capsicum annuum. The sequence goes on along the minus strand of NC_061116.1, from coordinate 166,062,435 downwards.
TTGCCAATTGTAGGCCTTTGGATTTTCCTGTTATGACCTGGACTTAGTTTTTTGAGGCTTTCTTGGAGAGGTTTGTGCCATATAGCTTGAGATATCATATGTGTGATGAGTTTGCTCACTTAGAGTAGGGCTCTATGACTATTGCAGAGTATGTGGCTTGTTTTCAGACTTTATCTAAATATTTAGCTGCTATAATCTCTACTAACTTTGAGAGGCTTCCAAAGTTTGTGAAGGGGTTAGATGGTACTTATCAATTAGATATAACCCAAATGGTAGTCTTTGGGGATTATTTCCAGAGTATTATTAAGCATGCCTAGATGACCAAGTCTATTATCCAGGCTATTTAGGGAGGCACCAAAAAAGTACATCGTCAGGGTGAGTTTAGTGGACACTCCTCCTGAGGTAGAGATTTTTCTAGTAGAGGTTCTCGTGTTTATCGTCGTAGGGTAGTTCAGGCTGTATTGCAGGGATCAGTGGTAAACCTTTAGGTTCTACGACTTCTGGTAGCCAGATGTCCGGTTGTATGGGCAGAGTAACTAGGATTGGTTTTTCATGTTAGGGCGGTCATTATTGTTAATCCATACCTTGTGATATTGAGTCAGGCCATAGAGGATGTTTTGAATATGATGAGTTTATCCGTAAGGCTAAGGATTTCCCTTCCCGTGTGTATGGATCCACTAAGCAGAGTTTTCATCTTCACCTATGCCCTACTTTAATTTCTGTGGTGAAAGGTGGTTCACAGAGTGATACTAGAGGTGCTAGAGGTAGAGGTAGGGTGCTCGTGAAGGTGGTCGCATGATTACTTATTTAGAAAGTAAACATGGATAGTGTTATGCTATCCTTGGGAGTTCTGAGGTAGAGGATTTTGATATATTTATTATTGATATCATCCCAGTTTGCTACAGATCTGCTTCTATGTTATTTGACCCCAGGTATGCATTCTCCTACATGTCTACATATTTTTTTTCTCATTTTGATGTTATGTATGAATCTCTTACTATGCCTCTTCATGTTTATACCCTTGTAAAAGATTCTTTAGTTGTGGATCGGGTGTACAAATCTTATGTGGTTAATTTTATAGGTCGTGAGACTTAGGTAGACTTGATTGTACTAGATATGGTTAATTTTGATGTTATCTTGGGTATAGATTAGTTAGCTCCATATTATGCTATTTTGGACTATTGTACTAAGACGGTGACCTTGCCACGCCGTGTGTGCTGAGGTTAGCTCGGACGGGTATGCTTAATTTGGGTTCAAAGGGTGTTATATACTTTTTGCGTGCTCATCGCATGACAAAGATGTTTTTTTTCTTATTTAGCTCATATCTGCGATACTAGCATTTCCTCACCGCTTCCCATGGATTTTATTTGGGTTGTTCTCAAGTTCATAGATGTGTTTCCTACAGTTTCACCTGGTATGCCTTCGGATTGTGATATTGATTTTGCTATTTATGTAGAGCCGAGCACCGCAACTATTTCTATTTGTCCTTATAGGATGGTACCAATTGAGTTGAAGGAATTGGAGCAACACTTGTAAGATTTATTGAGTAAGGAATTTAGTAAACCTAGTGTATCTCCTTGGGGTGCTTTCGTCCTGTTCGTTAAGATGAATGATATTTATGTGTACGTGCATTGATTATAGGCAGTTGAACAAAGTAACAATTAAGAACAAGTATACTCTTCCTTGCATTAATGACTTTTCTTACTAGTTTCAGGGACCTTGGTGTTTTTAGGATTGATTTGAGATTCAGGTATCAACAGTTAAAGATTGGGGTTTTAGAGATACCAAAAATGGTTTTTCGGATTCGATACAATCATTATGAGTTCTTAATCATGTCTTTTGGATTGAACAATGCGCCAACAACGTTCTTGAAGTTGATGAACTGGGTGTTTCAGCCATATCTCATCTCCTTTATGATTGTATTTATATTTGAAATCTTGGTTTATTCCAAGAGTGAGTCCGTTCATATGAAGCATTTGAGGATTGCACTTCAGAGCTTACGTGCAGAGAAGTTGTATACTAAGTTTCCTAAGTGTGAGTTTTGATTGGATTCTATCTATTTTTTGGGTCATGTGGTGACTAAGGATGGAATTATGATTGATCCATCCAAGATAAAGGAGATTCATGATTGGACTAGATATACTTCTCCTACTAAGATTTAGAGTTTCATTGGTTTTGCAGGGTATTATCAATTTTTTGTAGATGGTTTCTCATCTATTGCATCTTCTTTGACCAAGTTGGCTCCGAAAGGTTGATTTTTCAATGGTCGGATGTGTATGAAAAGAACTTCCAAGAGCTCAAAAGTTGCTAGCTTCGGTTCCGATCTTGACTTTGCCCAAGGAGGGTATGGGTATTACCATGTTTTCTGATGCTTCTAGTGTTAGTTTGGGTGTGGTGTTAATGTAGGAGGGTAGGGTGATTTCTTATTCCTCTTGTAAGTTAAAGTCTCATGGGATAAATTACCCTAACCATGATTTGAATTTGGCAGCCGTAATGTTTTGTTGAAGTTGTGGTGTCATTACTTGTATGGAGCTTCTTGAGAGATTTTCTCAGACCATCATAGCCTTCAATACTTCTTTATATAGCTAGATCTTAATATGAGACATTGACGTTGGCTTGAGTTACTTAAGGATTATGACCTCATTATTTTGTATCATCCCGACAAGGCTAATATAGTTGAGGATGCCTTTAGCCAGAGGTTGACACAATACAGTCTAATTTAGATTGGGTTATTATTTTTTCTATCCATTTTGGACTCAATTATTTTATTTTGAGTTTTTTCTTACACCTATAAATATTCCACAAAAATAGTTTTTATATAAATTTCATAACTTTTTTGAAAATTTTGAAACTTTGGAACTTCATTATTTTTTAGAACTTGTGAACTTTTAATTTATTTAGAGAAAGATTGGAGTCATCATGGAGGCAGGAGAAAATTAGTTTATTCTTTTCTTCTCCATCTTTAATAATTTTTTTTTTGAGATTTTAAGATTTCGGCTTATTCTATTCAATTTGTGAATTCAGAATTTTGTCTATGATTTCTACTTGTGATTTTAAAGCCATGAGTAGCTAAATTCCACAACTAGATTTGTGGGAACCATGATGAATTAAAGAGTTGATTAAAGTGCATAGTAATTCTTAAATGGTATTTATGCATGTATTGTTGTTTCCTTGAGTTTGACTGCTTTCTGACGGTTGGAAACGTTAGAATTCAACCCATCATTACTATTGACTTTATCAAGGGTAGTCGAATGAGAAAAGTGAATCAACTATAAGACTTGGAGTTATCTTCATTTAATTAGCCATGAGACAATAAACGGAAAATACTATATTGGGATCATAGATAGAGGTTAGTAATGCAAAACTCGTGACACATGAACCTTTGTGCTTGAGGATAGTCATCTACAACAGGTAAAATCTAGTCGGTTAGATGATACACAACCTATCGATTATGAATGCAAAATACCACTGGGGATCACTGAAGTACGAGAACCTATAGAATTATGAAGTTATTGTGGAACACAGTCCTAATGCCATTCTAATAATGATTACAAATTCTACAACTCAACACTTGTTACTATTGATTTTTTATTTCACAAAACCCCCCTCTTTTACTTATTTATCAGTTACTTTGAAAAACACTTGATAGAATTTTGGCCTATTCCATGTAAGATCGACTTCAACCTTATTGAGTTCTATATTTGATCAGCGACAACTTTATATTTTTTTGAAAGGTGTAATTTGGGCGACATCAAATTTTGACATTGTTACCGGAGAATACGATTTAGGATTTGTTTTACTATTTATCCTTATTTCTTGTATGTATTTTATTTATTTCATAATTTTTTATTATTTTATTTTTACTTTTTATTTATTTATTTTTATTATTTTTAAATATTTTGCTATTTTTCTTGACATGACATCCTTACAAGAGAGAATGCGGAGTGATGAGGACTCCTATTTTGTTGATCCTTATCCTTTTGATATATGAATTATTGGACAAGTGTGATAGATATATTGTGTGATTACAATGAGAGCATGATAGAAACATTGACATACCTTGCAAAAGCAAAACATGAGTTCATTCAAGAGGTTGATAGGTTTGGCTTGTATATTTACAACTTAAAAGAAGATTTGACTACAAGGTTGATACATGTAATGTCCAACAATTTAATTAAGTTGTGTGAGGTTAAATAAACATACTTGTAATTCAAATTGAGGAGTTAAAATTGGAGGACCAACTACTTGATCATACTTTTATTGATGTTGTCACCGTTGAGAAGAGAACACTAGAGTTATGTGAGGAAGTAGCTAATGTTATTTTTAAAAACTCTTGTGTATGTAAATGTGAGGATGTAAATAGTAATACAATTTTTAAGTTAAGACATATTGAACCTCATTCTTATTATTTTCTCCACATTGTGTTTAGATAGTAAGATATTAATAGAACCATCTATGCCTAGGGAAGAGTGTAAAAAGAAGAAAACTATATTTATATTCTTAAATTTTGTATGTCAAATAAAACATTCCTCATTTGAGGGCCAAGAATTGCGACATACGACTTCCATTATTTGGTTTCTTTATCTTTATACCGCCACCTCTTGAGCATAATAGAAAATTAAAAAATAAGTTAAGGGTGCAATTCATAATTTCAAAGTGGAAAAAAAAGTGGAATGCAACCCAACTAGTAGTATAACTTCTTATATTTTGTTTATTTTTATTATGTCACAGTTTTTTCAAATTTATATGTTTATCTTTTTGTTTTGCTTTTTTGTTTGTTTGTGCAGATTTAGCGGAAGTCCGGGTACCCAAATTTTAAGCTAAAAAACATGTTTGAGTTTAAGCGTCAAGTGCGCGTGATCCTTGATGAAAATTGAAGAAACATGTTGCGAGCTAGGCCTTAGAGGGTTTTAGTGAGTATCTTTAACCTTCGTTTTACTTTATTTATTGCTTTGGAGACAATGCATGATTTTAAGTGTGATGTGGGATAGCTTTATCTTTCAATATTTGTTAAGGGTGAAGTATATTATAGGATTTTCTTTTATTTATTTATTTTTAGTTGAAAAAAGAAGAAAGAAAAAAAATTGAAAAAGTCCAATAAATACAAAAAAGATTTTATTTTTATTCTTTATATTAAAATAATTTTTATTTTTAGTGTTTTTTCGTATCTTTACTAGAGCATACTTTGCCAACCCTTAATTTTTCTTTTCGATTCTTTTTTTTTGGGGTTGGGTTGGGGAGGGGGGGGGGAGCTTTGAACCATGTTATTTCTTTCTTTTTAGAAATAATATTTTCCTTTTATTTTTTATTTGTAGGCATATATTTTTTTTTGGAGTGAAAAGAAAAGATTATTTTTTGGGTGATACTAGCAATTCAGGCCTAATATTGAGTAGTACTTTTTTTTTTATAAATGTTTGAGTATAAAATAAAATAATAGACTTTTTGACACCCAACCTCATGATTGTGACTCTATATATAACTTATTCTTATTTTTGTAGTTTGGTATGACCCTATATATGTTAGAAGTGGAATTTATCCATCTTGTGCCATGTTTGATGAGGATTTTTTGCATATAGTCCATGTTTTAAATCTTAGTTTAGAACTTGCCCTACATGTTATTAAAGCGAAATAAAAAGTATTGCTTTGTTTAGAATATGATAATAGACTTTCTTTGATATGACTTGTAAATGTTAGTCTTTTTCAGATATTATATCACTAGTTAACCCCTTTGAGCCTGGAGCCTATTTTTTTGCTAGGCATGTTTTTACCTTGATCTGTTTTTTGAATCCCTAATTTTTATATCCTCCTTCCTTGAGCATTATATATAGAAAGTACTGAAATTGTTGAATTTGAAGAAAAAGAATGGTCGAGTGTAAAAGGTGACCAATAATAGCTATAAAGTGATGAAAAGATCCTTTTTGAAACAAAGTGAGAAAAAAAAAGAGAAAAAAATTGTTTGAATTTTTTTGATTGAAGAATTGTTGATTTGATGAGAAATACTATTGAAAATAATTGATGAAGAAAAGGCTAAAAAAGTGATGAAATAAAAATGGGTGATGGAGTCTAAAAAAATGCAAAGTACTTAGGGAAGTGTAAGTCACTATTATATAGTTTTTTTAACTCATCCCCTGGTTAACATTACAACCTGCTGAAGTCCTAATTGATTCTAATTAAGCATGCTTAATTAGTGGATATGTACATAATGAGCAAACCTATAGTTTTTTGTGCATACATGTTAATTCATTGTGAGTGTAAGAGTTGTTGTTTGATGTTAAGTCCTTAAATTATATTCAATTTTTTGAACTTAGAGTGTGTACTATTTCTTCTTGTGAGGGCACTAGTTTCATGATGGATAGGTGATGTTATTAGGTTTCTTTGACAAGAATAGATAAGCGAACTTAAATTTGACGATTTAGAGTCCATCTTTTAGATTAGGAGGTTAGAGGTTTGTTGTTTGTTTATACATGTTGCATAATGATCGAAAAGCGTACTTGATGTTGTGAGTTGTTATATGGTCTAATTGTTTGTATCAACCAAAGTGGTGACATTCCTAGATTTGATTAATTGAGATGAGTTTTAATGTTTGCTTTAGGACGAGCAAAAGTCTAAGTGTAGGGTGTTGATGTGAGGTCAAAATTTCATATATTTAGTCATTATTTGTCTTATATTTAATATTTTTATTTGTCCTTTTTGAGCATTGATTTTATGGATTATGCTTAGTATCATATTTTTTTTTTGTAGGATTAAGTTGGTGTGAGGATAGATAAATTTGGAGCAAAATTACTTAAAAATGAAAGATTGTACAAGAAAATGAAGCAGACAACTTAATAGATTGAATGTAATATTTCTTAATTTACACATAGAGAGCAACAATGCAAAAGATAAATTGAACCTTAGCTACCAAGTGGCAGCATGCATGGATTTGAGGAACAAAACAACAATTGAGACGACCATTAGTGAATAATGCAAATTGATGTCGCTCAAATTACACGTCTCAAAAAAATTATAAAATGATCGCCAATCAAATATATGACCCAATAAGGTTGGGGTCTATCCCACAGGGAATAGGTGAAGATTCTATCAAGCGTTTATCTAAGTATCTGAAAAATAAGTAAAAGAGGGAAGTTTTGTGAAATAAAATATCAATAGTAATAAGTGTTCAGTTATTGGATTTGTATAAATTTGAGAAAGGCAGTTGGACAGTGTTCCCCAATAACTTCATAACTTTGTAGGTTCTCAGTACTTCAATGATCTCTGGAGGTATTTGGCATATAGAATTGATAGTTTGTATATCATATAGCCGACTAGATTATGCCTCTTATAGATGACTATCCCCAAGCACAAAAGTTCATGTGTCTTAGGTGTTGCATTACTGACCCCTATCTATGATCCTAATGCAGTCTTTCCCGTTTACTGACTCAAGGCTAATTAAATGGAGATAACTCCAAGTATTTTTATTGATTCACTATTCCTATGTGATTACCCTAGGTAAAGTCTAGGGTAGATATAGGCAAAGTTCCAACACGTGTACTCGTTAAAAGAGAACTTTTTCCAAAGAATCAATAGTACATGCCTAGCTACCCTTCGAGAATCACCTTGTACTTCGAACACAACTTTCTTAATTTCCATGGTTCCCATAATTATAGTTGTGGTTTTTAGCTATATATAATTGCAGTTACACAAAAATCATTCATTGATGAAAACATAACTATGAACATACGATAACGATAAGAATAAGAAAACTCCAAAATCTCAATTCAAGGTAAAACCGTAAATTCAGTATTTGTGAAATCCTAAGAATATGCCTTAGAATCTCACAATATAATTTTATAAAATTTGAAAGAGTGTTAAATCACACAAAAACCTTATAGAAGTATTTATAGACAAAATAAACCTAACCTAGCACAAATAGAAAATCTGGTTCAATGGCATTAGACGACAGAAAGGTACAATCGTGGTTAGGACCAAGATCATCCTTTGATTCTTGTGGTTTGGCTCATGATTTGTTCATTTTCAATTATTGGCAGGTACACCTCTCAGTTATTTCTCAGGGTTACTATGCACGATAGTGCCTAATGCTCGTTTGATCATCCTCAAATTATCTACAGCCTTAATATCTGGGCCTTCTTTCTCTGACCTCAAGGTACGATCGTATGTTCATTCCACGATCATGATTGTCCCTTATTTAATGATGCTCTCACTTAGATCCTGCAACTTTGTTTTTAGGTCCTCCTCTTCATGACTAAAAGGTGTGATTGTATGAATAACATACAATCGTGGGATCCCTTCGTCTGATCACCTCCAGGGGACTCCTTTTTTGATTTAACCTATGAAATACTTTGTACAATCGTGTTTAGATCCCACGGTCATGCTTTCATCTGGTTCTGATATAAGCATGAAGAGCACAAAGAGTACAAGGTATTGTGGACGGTTCAAGTTTTGGATTTTTGCAAGTGATTGAAAACCTTTTGGAGCCTTTTCAAAGCCTTGTACAAGTGAAGAAAGAAAGAGGGTCCTTACACTCAAGAGGTTCTTCTCACTAAGGGCATGATAGACTTTTTGCACTTCAAAATAACACTCCATAGGTGCCCTTTCCTAAGCCCTCACTAAGAACATTTTTGTCATTTGGTTGTAATAAGTATAAATAGACCCTTTAGCTTGTATTTTCCTTATCTTTGATGAATATTGAAAAATTTCTCTTTAGTTGATAATTTTAGTCTTCTAGTTTAGTGTAGAATCCGAAATTAGGGTTAATGCTAAGTGATGGATTTCACTTATGTTGACAAATTGGCAAGAAACGTTGGTGCTTGGGGAAGGTGACTCCCTTTGTGTCTACCTAAGAATGAGGTGTAATCAATATTGGTGATTTGTGTTTAAGTGTTTAATATACACTTTAGTGCTTCTCATTAGTGTTGGTAAATGTCTCATTATCTATCCTTTTTCATTTAATGCAATTTTCTTCTTGTTTCTACTTCATCTCTTTCTTTAGTTTCTGATTTTTCCTTCTTTAGTTTTGAATTTCGGTTATATCTTTGTTTTAGCTATCAGGTTCTCTTTAAGTCCCATTTTTAGAGTTTTTTTTTTTTAGGCTATTTATGTTTGAACCCCCCAAAAATCTGTCACATCCATATAAACATACCCCTGTACTTGCAAATATTCACCATTTTAAGCTTCTAAAGTCCCATAAATTTACTACACATAGACACCCTCAACTTAGAACATTTGCATGTCCTTTAGGAAAACTGAAGACAATAAACTAAAACAAGATGCTTAACCTAGAGAAAACAAGAATACTACAAAAGTCCAAATTTCACAAAAATCACATTGTCAGCATGCATACTCCAAAACATAGTTCAACACCCTCTAATAATACTTAAAACCAACTAGTGTAGTGCATATTCTTGCTAAACACTATAAAACAATGGGATCAAGACATGACAATTACATTAACAGCAGACCACCTAACACATTAGACAAATGACACTACCTAATCAAGTAGCTACCAAAAAATAGACCTTATACCCTCACAACAAAGAAGTCCCCACTCAGTGTATGTAATATAAATCAAAAAATAGGAAGGACTCAAATATGTCACTCTCATAAAGAAGTCTGGTTGTGTACGCATAGTACGATAGGCTTGCCTTTGTTTTCTACACCTTAGCTTTTGGACAATCGAATTAGGATCACTATAGGTTTTATTGGATTGTAATACAGACGTGGGGGTAGGTATGATATATGGTAATAGAGACTAACCCTCCTTGACACTACATTATTTTGGGCTTCAACCTTATGTTTTTTCTTTTATTTCTTTCCCCTTTTAGCCATTGACTTTTTAAACTTTGGGTGCAGTTTTATTTTCTTCAGCTTTTCTTTTTCTTTTTTCTTCTTGTATTTTTTCCTTTTTTTTCTTATAATTTTGTTTTCTTTTATTTTCCATACTACAACCATACCTCTTTATATTTTTACTACACATTCTGCATAGTAAACTTTCTAAGCACCCCTACAATAACCACACTCAACTTAAGAAGATTTTCCTGATTTGAGGTATACAGTGTCCAAGGAGGGACCAAGGTAAACATAGGTTCATTGGGAAGGTGAATAGGGTAATTTAAGGAAAATGTCTCATTAGACTCAAATTTAGGGTTCAAAGGATGATATGTTCATTCGGTAGGCTATTTTGGCTATAGTAGACTATTTTAAGAATGACCTATGATTCTTTACTAACCTTCTGTTCTACAACTTTAGTGAAATTAACCAGCCAAGTTATACACCACACGCACACACCAACTAGGTACATCCTCACACACTCGCAGTTCAGGGCTATTATTTCAGTCACTCCTTAATTAGTTCATACACAGTTTGGTTAAGTTCTCACACCACTTATACTAATTACATGACGAGATCTAAATAGAGGTTATAGTTCTAGAAAACACACAACATAACACAAAACAAAAATTTTTGAGGGGTATCATTTCAAAACAAAAATTGCATGCTTCTTCTTTTATTTTGACTGAACCAAGTTTTATCAACTTACCCTAAGTTACACGTAAGACATAATTAACATAAAACAACAAAAAACATAAATAAACACCTAAAGATACTAATTCTAACTAAGATAGCACAACTGAGGGAAAAGAAATACAACAACAAAAACTCTCAATTGTGGTACCCACCACTCCCAACTTAGAAATCATGCAATGTCCCCATTGCATAAAATTATGAAAGTAAATACCTGGATAAAATACATGACTATATTGCACTAGACGTCCATTATACTCTGATAGGTTGGGGTTCGAGATGAGACCCCTCCATCCGCTACCCCTCTCGTGGCCTCGTTTGTTGTTTAGGAACTTTTAATAATATGGGTACTGATGTTTGCCGGTGCAGTCAATCTATCAACAGTGAAGGCAGTCTGTGCAACCCCTAATCTTTGCATCACAACCTCAACTTCTAGTGGTACATCAACACCTTTCGATATCACCGCCTTAGAGATCTGTACATTATCCCTTAATCTTTTTTTTCTTCCCATGTTTATCTTTATTCTTTCCGTCCTCATCTCTAGACCTCTTTTTTTAGGGTTACAAATATTTCCTTGTCTCCTCAATAATTGAATCATCCCTCTCAACTATCAAGGCTCAACTATAAAAATTAGGGATTAAACAGTTCATGTTAATATCTAACTGCTCTGATGATGGCATGGCAGGTGGTGGACGTGGTACAACCAAAATAGTTTACTCAGTCATAGTGTTGACTGCTTTATTCAGTATGGTTAGGTCAATAGTGAAGGAGATCATTTAAGGTGCCTGGATTGTATCAACCTTAGCTAAAATACCGCTTTCGAGCCTATCGAATCAGGTCTTAAGACCTCGCACCACAACTTAATTTTATCAGCTATGTAGGGTTTAAACCATACCTCCAGCTTTCTAATTCGTGCATCATGAGTCCTCAAAATTTGGGCCAGCTGAGCAGTTAGTATCAGTATATAATCAACTAGAGCATATATATATATATATATACGCAAAGGTTCTGAGGTTAGCTGAGAAAGGAGAAAGTAGCATGGGTTTAAGACCCCGAGATCTTACTCGCATAGAAAACTTCCACAACCTCTATGGTACTTTTGGAAAAGAACCTCAGGACAGAGTTGTCGGGTTCCTAAATTCCTTGATCAATTCCAAATCCATAGTCTTTATTGGTTGAATAAATTTTTCGACTACCATAATAGATAGCATTTTTGAATTTTGTAGCAACTGTATGATCAATATTGGGAAAGGCAAGGTTGTGGTGAATTCTAAGACCCTATCCCTTATATGATATGTAGAATGTTCAAATAAACCTCCACTAATAAATCTACTATAATACACACATTTATGGCACTCAAAGTGTTGTCACTTGCCGTGGGTGAGATATGGTGTCGTACAATTGACCACTAAGACTTGGCGGTGAATTTTAATGTATTTTTGTAAATGGATGCCCATTAATCCATGAGGAATTTTCTCCCACTTCTACAATGCAGATCATCAACCACGTATAGTGCATAAATTTATCATACATGGCAACTTTTTCACCTTTTTTAAATCAGCCATTTGGAAATCATATTTTGAAGTCTCCTCGGCTATTACAAAATCTTCTTCGAATAGGACCTTTGAGATTGACTTGATGGAGATATCCACTTCCTTTCCCTGACTAATACTTAAATCTAATCGGGGATATTTCTTTACGTCTTTGTCTCTACTGGAGAAGTGATGTTTTTTTGAGTTCCAACACTATTGGCATAAAATTCCTTTCAAGCTCTATTCTATAGATATGGAGGGGCTTAGTCATACAACCTAATTTGTACTTGTCAAATATCCAGACTACCTCAGAAACCTTTTATAGTATCTCAAGTAATAGACAAGGTTCCTCTTAGATGCCTATCTTTTAATTTCCATTATCCTTCAAGAACACTCCATCCAGATAATAATGTTTAGAGTTTGGCACACTCCATCGTCTTAGATTAGTCCATCTATAAACTGGAGCTGCAACTAATCCATCAAAAGATTCAGGGTTAGATTCCTCCTCACCCGTTGAGGAGCTTATATCCTCATCAACTGCTTTAATATTATCCCTCATTTCCTTTCTTCTTCAGATTGGGAAAGTTTTATGGGGGTGGCAAAGTAAGAAAATAGGTGAGTTGAACACGAGACGTTTATAGAGTTGAGAAATAAGAGAGAACACAATCCTAGTGTTTATCTTCTACTATTTACAAACCTAAGCATTCAAGTTTGGTTAGTACTTACTGTTTACTTTAAAATCTCCTATTTACTTGTCCGCACTACTTGTTTGATTTTTTCAAGTTTGAGATACTATTCAACATTTTTCCTATGGTTCGACCCCAACCTGGTTTGGGTTACTATATTTGACATTGACTGCAACATACTTATTTGGAGGTTAGTTTTGGACGACATCAAATTTTGGCATCGTTACCGGGAAAGATGGTGTGAATTATTGATTAAAGTTGGTGAAGTTCGTAGGTTGTATTTTGCGTTGTTGATTTGGTACACGCCGATGTATATCAAACACTAGTAGAAGAGGCAGTCCATTACCCCTTTTGATCTAGAGCTTGAAAGAATTCTTCAAACATCGAGAAGGATAGTAGAGCAAGTTATGATGGTGTTCCTGTTGGGGTTCAAGACCCTCATATTGTACCTCTCCCCTACTTAATTATCCATAGAATGTTGTTGATAGACAGACTGAGAAATTTTTAACAGCAACAGCTGAAGATACTAGAGTAGCTGAGGAAGCACGGTTAGTTGAAGAGGATAGGCTTGCCCAGCAAGTAGCGCTAGCCAGTCCAAGACTAGTGGCCGATAGTCAAGGTAGTGTTCAAAGAGGCAGAGCTCTAATGATTCCTGCATATCAGCATCTTCAGCCATATGATAAAGATGAGAACATGGGATATATTGAACCTGCAGAGACAAGAGCCATCATTCCTCCTTCTCTAACACTAATGTTAAGTTTGACATTACATGTGTAATGATCTAATTTCTAAACTTGATTGGTACATTTTTGGGATCAATGACAGATGATGCAAATATGCATCCTACTAATTTTACTGGGATCTAAACATTGTATGCTATTCCAGGGGTAAACCAGGAAGCTTTGAGGTTAAGGTTATTCCATTTTTACTGACTAGAGAAGCATCACTATGGTTAGGCGAACTTCTGAGAGGTTTAATCACTACTTGGCATGAGTGACATAGATAATTTTTGAACAAATTATTCCCTCATACAAGGATATTACAATTGAAAGATGAAATCTACAATTTCAAATAGCTACCTGCAGAATCCATGCATGAGGCATGGTTTAGGTTAAAAAAAAAGGTAAACATAGTACCTAATCACATAATCATAGAAGCAAATATGTTGGAAATCTTCAATAGATCACTAAATATCAGTTACAGAGCAATGGAAGATACGATTTTGAGAGGTGCATTTATGCATATTTGATGGGACACTGCACAAAAGATGCTAGATGATATTTCGGTGACCAATCGAGGTTGGCATACTAGAGATACTGAGCATGGTGCAGGTACATACGCTATTTGGGTAGTTAATTATTATAGAGCTGGTCATGATTTGGTATCATAAGAGGTTTCCCAGCTCCAAACAAATATTGGGCTTCTTATAAAACAATTCGCAATAATGAATGCTGAGAAAGTGAATACAGTAGGGGTGCAGAGTTCTACTTCAAGAACTTACAAGATAAAGTATGAAGAAGAGGCAAAGATCTTGATAGTAAGCTGGTGAATTTTTGAGCCCAAGGGCATAAGAATCAAGGTCGTAACTATTACAATGATAGATACTGTCACACTCCTTTTTCGCTTGAGGGATCAAAGGAGTTTTCCAATTAAAGTAACAATTTTAAATAGAGATTATTTTATTTACAGAGTCGACACTTGGAATTGAGTTAAGGTGTCCTAAGTCACCTTTTTGAATCCCCAGTCAAAATAAAATGACTCTTTATTTTGATCTGTGAAAATAAAATACCGGATAAGAAATTTTATTGATCGAGGAAAAAGTGTAAGGCACCCCTCGAGTCCCGTGATTCTAGCACGGTCCCTTTTATTGATTTATCTTGATTCAAACTATTTTGATAAATTATGTTATGGCCTAGGTTCACTCATTTTTAATATCTAAAATTTATCTATATATATCTTATATTAAACTAGTAAAAATTAATTTTTAGGACAATCTTTGTCGAGGTGCAATATTGCATCCTCGAATTATTTTTAAGCATCTCCAAAAAGATGCGTACGCTGTATTTTCAATCGAGATAAAATTTAATTATTTTATACTTGTATAACATTTAAAAGCTTGCCTATTCGAAGTGCTACCTAACCTTAACAATAACTTTAAGCAATATTCATTTAAGGTGGTCAATTAATTTAATAATAAAAATTATCAAGATTTATTGGTGCTGGAAATAAAAATACACAAGCTACATATTATGTTAATATTTATGATAACCTCCAGATCTAATCGCTCTAAATTAACACAAATGCAAAACCCCAAAATCTAATTCAAACACAAAATAACAGAGACAACCAGTAGCCCGAGACAAATGATATACAAAATTTAAATGAAATATAAACTCAGACATGATTTGGATTAGATTTTTTTGGAAAAAATAATTGTTAACGCTATTTACCAAAGGATTTCACCGTAACAGTAAAAAAAGTAGGCTGGAATTTGTCCTAAGAACAAATCCATGCGGAGTTCAAGTAGATCTCCTTCGATCTCCAAGTTGACCGATGTTTAGCGACTTTTCGGTGAGATTTCAAGCAGATTTAGGGATGGTATTGAAGGAGTCTATCCGGCGAGTTTTGCCATAATGGTGACTGGCCACATGTTTATGTTTTTTTCGGTGGGTTTTTCGAAGGGGGTGCTTTGGCAGTGGTTTATAACTCCGTTGGAATCCAATTTTTTGGTGAATAGTATGTGGGGTTGGTTAAATATAGGGTTTTACTGGGTGGGTTTGGTCGGTGGTTCACAGGTTTTGCGGGTTCGGTGAGAGATGCAACTGATTTTCCGACGAGAAGCTTGGTCGCTATTTTTATGGGTTTTCTAGTGAGATGGGTGTATTGGAAAAAAGATGTTTATTCCTTTCCTGATCTCTCTCTGTATTTTTTGTTTTCTCCACTATCTCCTCTCTCGCATCTTTCTTTATCTCGCCCGATCTCTCTAGTTTTCCCTCACTCTTTCTGATTTCCACTCACTATTTTTCTCTTTTTTTCTACTCTATTTTTTTCTCCTAGTTCCCTATTTGTTCACTGTATTCTTATCTCTTTTCTGATTATGTGTGTGTTGTTCCTCAGTGTGTATGTATTTACGTATTGCTTTGTGTGGTGTTGCCTGTATATTTATCTTATATTACGAGAAATAGTTTTTGGCATAAGTCATTATATAAGCATTTTTTGTTCTTTTTTTGCTATTTACAGATGAAAAAATTAGATGTTTTACTATGTACTACCAATTTTCTTTTCATAGTTGATAGTATGCATAATATGTTGTTAAGGAATGATAGATACTGAATTAAATAATCATACAAACAAAACAGGAAGTTACAACAATGTCATATACTAAATAATCCATGAACTCACCGAAACAAATGTATTATGATTTAATTTGCAACAGAATTCATAAAATAAAAGTGAAGGATCGAATAAGAACCTGTGTGTTATATTAAATTAATGTAAGAATAAAAATACTGTTACCAGAAACTCAAACAGAGACATAAACTCTAACCCCAATCTTTCTTCTTTTCTGCTTTGATTTCCTCTCTCTGTTTTTTTTTCTCTCTCTTTTTCCTCTATTTTTCTGTATGTCCATCTATTTTTTTGTACGGGGAAGGGGGGGGTTGAGGGAGTTATGTGTCAAAGAGGTTTAGGAAAGTTGTTCGATAATGGAGGGAAAAGTTGAGGGAGATAGGATTGTGGGGGGAGGTTGGGTAGTTTTATTAGGATAATGCTACTTTTATATATGTAAATAATAATAATAATAAAAGAATATTAATTAATTAATTTTATTTTTTAAAAAATCTAATAAAAGATTGTATATAATCTAAAATAAATATAATTAAGAGAATGATAAAATTACTAGCCTATTTGTTAAAATTAAAAGAAAAAGATATATATTTTCTTGAAATTTTTGTATTCTTTTAAAAGCAAAAAGAAAAATAAAAATATCCCAACAATGTAACTTTATTTATTTTTTATTTATTTTCAACTAAAATTATTAAAAATAAAATAAAAGCTAAAATCAATATTGGACAAAATAAAAATATTTAATGCCGAAAAATAGGTTAAAACTCAGGGAGGGTAAAATATCACATGCCTACAGATACAGAGACAAGAGCAGAGACTGAGATGGTGATTGGAGATGCAAAGATGATTACAAAGAGAAGGGTGACATATATGTACCACCAAGTATACAGGATACTAAGTCTAGGATGAAGGCAATGTTGTTGAAACTAGTCAAAGGCCAAGAAAGTCAAGAGAGTTGTCTTAAGGAGATTAAGGCAGACCTGCCAGAGCTGAATCAGAAAGTTGAGTCCCATGCTACCGCAATCAAGCAACTGGAGCAGCAGTATGGCTAGATGTAGGCCATATTGAATCAAAGGTAACATGGCACTCTTCCTAGTAATACTATGCATAACCCAAAGAATGACAGTCATTGTCATGCTATTACCACTCAAAGTCCTAAAACCACCATTGATCCGTATATACCTACCTTGATCGATCCAAATAATGAAGATGATCATGTTGATAATAGTAGTGAGCAAAATAAAGGTAAGGATAAGGCTAAGGAGCCTATTTTGAGGACTATCCCAAGGCCTCTCCCTCCATGTCCTTAGAGAATGAAAAAAAGCAAAAAGATGGTAAATATCAGAAGTTTCTGTCTATGTTAAAGGAGCTGTCTATCAATATTCCACTTATAGAGGCATTGGATCAAATGCCTGGCAATGCAAAATTCATGAAGAATTTAGTCACCAAGAAGCAGTTAGTCTGTTATGAGCCTTCTGACAACATTCATTACTGTAATGTTGTTGCTACTAAATCATTGGTAGAGAAGGAAGATCTGGGAACATTCACCAGTCCTTACACAATTGGATTTTCTAACTTTACTAGGGCACTATGTGATTTAGGTGCTAGCATAAATCTTATGCCACTAGTGGTGTTTAAGAAATTGGGGTTGGGGGAACCCAAACCCATATCTATGAGACTTGTGATAGTAGATCGTATAGTGAAAAAGCCAGATGGTATTCTCTATGATGTATTGATTTTGTAATATTGGATTGTGAAGTAGACTTTCAAGTTTCGATTATCCTAGGCAGCAAATTCCTAGCTACAAGATGAACTTTGATTGATATGGAATTAGGACATCTGATGTTCAGACTCAACAATGAAAAGGTGGTATTTAATGTATGCCAGTCCATGAAATAGCCAGAAAAGTTAAAGGTTATATCTGTGATTGATGTTTCTAAGGAAGAGATAGTCTTATTCTATTATCTTAATGCAACAACTAATTGGGACGATAGTTCTGAAGCTGTTCCTATTGAAGAAAGGTTGGGTGTTGAAGCCTTAGCAACAGTGATAATGAACTTCGATAACGATGGTATTGATGACTATGATGAGATGGTGTGTGCATTATATGGGAGTGACTTTTATAATTTTGAACTAAAGAAGCTTGATTTGGATCTAAAAAATAGAATCAGTCCACTAGCTCGCCCGTCTATTGTGGATCCACCCATGTTAGAGTTAAAGGACCTCCTTCCTTATTTGAGATATGCATTTTTAGGGGCTAACAACACTCTGCCAGTAATCATAGCAGTTATTTAATACAAACAAAAGTGGAAGCTTTATTATCAGTGCTACAGAGATTTAAGAGGTTCATTGGTTTGTCTATTGCAGACATTGTGGGTATCCTACCTAGTCTTTGTACTCAAAAAATCCAACTGAACCAGATTATATTCCAAGTATAAAATATCAGTGTCGGCTTAATTCTTCTATGGAAGAGGTGGTTAAGAAAGATAAAATCAAGTGGTTAGATGCTGATGTAGTGTATCCCATTGAAGATACAAGTGGGTCAGTCTGGTACAATGTGTTCCGAACCAAGATGGAATTATTATTGTGCCTAGTGAGAAGAATAATATAGTGCCAATGAGGACTATCACAAGATGGAGAGTGTTCATGGATAATAGGAAACTCAATGCATGGACCCAAAAGGACCACTTCCCCATGCCCTTTATGGACCAGATGCTTGACAGACTTGCGGGCAGAGGGTGGTACTATTTTCTTAATGGGTATTCAGGCTATAACCAAATCACTATTTCACCTAAAGACTAAGATAATACAACCTTCACTTGTCCTTATGGTACCTTTGCATTCAGATGTATGCCATTCGGGTTATGTAACACTCCAACTACTTTTCAATGATATATGATGTCAATCTTTTCTGACATGGTAGAAGACACCATCAAAGTATTCATGGAAGATTTTTTGGTAGTTGGTAATTCTTTTGATTAATGTCTGGTTTACTTGGAAAACGCTCTTCGTAGATGTGATGAATACAACTTTGTACTTACTTGGAAAAAGTTCTATTTTATGGTTAAAGAAGGTATAGTGCTTGGGCATAAGATTTTGGAAAGGGGTAAAGAGGTAGATAAAGCTAAGATTGAAGTGATCGAGAAATTACTCCACTAATTTCTATAAAGGGTATTCAAAGTTTTTTAGGACATGTTGGGTTTTACAAGCATTTTATTAAGGATTTCCAATCCTCTCTGTAGGCTTCTTGAGAAAGAGGTGAAGTTTAATTTTGATAAAGCATGCTTGAAGGCTTTTGAATGTCTGAAAGAGAAGTTGATGACGACTCCTATCATTGTGTCCCTTGATTGGTCCTTTTCTCTTGAGAGTATGTGTGACATAAGTGGAGTGGCCTTAGCTGTTGTAATGTGCCAACAAAAAGAAAAGATCCTGCATCCTATCTACTATGACTGCAAGACACTAAACCCTGCTCAAAAGAACTATACAGTTTTTAACCAGGAATTGTTAGCAGTGGTTTTTGCCTTTAAGATGCAAAGATACAAAGCCTAGACTGATTAGGTAGGTCCTCTTTATACAAGAGTTTGATTTTGAGGTCAAGGACAGGAAAGGCACCGAAAATCAAGTTTTAGATTATTTGTCTAGACTTGAAAAAGAGGATATGTAGAAAGTTGAAGATGGACTCAAGATTGATGATAGTTTTCCAGACGAGTAAATATTGGCCCGTTTCTCAAGATATGATTCCATGGTTTGTTGATTATACAAATTAACTAGCAAGTGATCTAGTCCCAGACGATCTTTCCTTCTAGCAGAGAAAGAAATTTATGCATTAGGTAAGGAAATTTTTCTGGGATGAGCCTTACTTACTTTGAATCTGTGCGGATGGGGTTATTCATAGATGTATCCTTGAAGTGGAGATGATAAGCATCCTTAAAACTTATCATGCTTCACCAGTTGGGGGTCACCATGGAGGAACCCGCACAACCCATAAGATCTTGCAATATGGGTACGAGTGGCCTACAATTTACAAGAATGCTCATGATTTTGCTTTAGCCTGTGATCATTGTCAACGCCAAGGTAACAAATCCAGGCGCCATGAACTTTCTATGACCTTTATTTTAGAATTGGAATTGTTTGATGTATGGGGTCTAGACTTCATGAGACCTTTTGTGAGCATCTTTGATATGAAGTATATTTTTGTGGTAATTGATTATGTGTCAAAGTTGGTGGAAGTGATTGCGCTCCCCAACAATGAAGAAAAAAGTGTCATAGTTTTTTTGAAGAAATATATGTTTTCCAGATTTGGCATGCCACGTGCAATCATTAGTGACAGTGGGTAACATTTTCTTAATCGTCTATTCAAGAGTCTTCTTGAAAAGTATAGAGTGAATCATAAGGTCGCAACACTTTATCATCCGTAGACTAGTGGACAGGTTGAGGTGTCCAAAAGAGAAATCAAGTCCATCTTGGCAAAGACAATTAATGCCAGTACGACTGATTGGTCAAGAAAGCTAGATGATGCATTATGGGCTTACCTCACAACTTTCAAGACACCCAAAAGGGCTTTTCCTTATAAATTGCTATATGGAAAAGCATGTTACTTGCCTATTGAAATTGAGCACAAAGTACTATGGGTATTGAAGAAGCTGAATTTCAAGTGGCGAGATACATCAAAGTCAAGGATGAAAAAGATAAATGAGTTGGATGAATTCCAACCCTGGCTTATGAAAGTTCTACACTTTACAAATAAAAGATAAAGATGCATCATGATCATAAAATTGAGAAGATAATATTTGAGAAAGTTGACCAGGTATTGCTCCATAACTCAAGACTTCACTTGTTTCTAGGTAAGTTGAAATCTAGATGGTATGGTCTATTTACTATGCTAAGAGTGTTCTCATATGGTGCTTTGGAATTGAAGCGGGATGGTAAAGCCCCATTCAAGGTAAATGGTCAAAAAGTAAAACATTATTTGGGTAACACTAAGGAAATTAATTTAATTTTTGAAATGAACCTTGGTAAAGTCTTAGTAAGCAAGGAAATTACATTGTGCCGCGGCATTAAATGAAGAACTGCATGGGAGGAAACCCATGAGGGTTGTTGGTGAAATCTTGTATCCAATCTAGCCACGTCGTGCTGCTACATTAAATCAAGCATTTTATAGGAGGCAAACAATGTTGTTGTACTTAATAATTTATAGGGATTGAGGATTATAGAAAATATCTAGAATTTCCAGAAATCAGGTCATACAGACTCTTCATGAGTCATACCTTAATGTGGCGACTCGTGAGTAGGAGTTGTCAAGACTCGGGACTTGAAACATATCCAGGTAAGAAGATTTTAGAGTCCTTACGTCTCTAATGGGTCATAACTCGTCACACTGAATCGTACTGACTCCAGAATTAGGTAAAGTTCCTAATCTCTATGACAGAAGGAAAAGAACCATAAGAATTGATTACGAGTAACACAAATAACTCATAACCAAGCCTATTAGGTCAAGGGTCGTGGGTCAACCTGGCCCAGTTCACTTGTTTTAAATAAAAGAAGGGTACCTGATCTGGGTACCTGATACTATAAACAATGGATACCTCTATTGTTGATCGATCTCTGAGCTCTAAACGCACGAAATTACCCCAAAACATACACTAAGAAATTGGTTCCTCCCAAACTTCAATAATTTTGCAAGAATTTGGGGTGAAAAGTGGTGAATCGAAGAAACCTAAAATCTCAACAATTCAAGTAAGTGTTACACTTAAATTCTTTATATTTCAAGTTGAATTAAAAAATGAGTTGACATTTTAGAATTTCTTTGATTTAAATAAATGCATGTATGAAAATTTGCACCCTAGTGCTTAGAGATGGAGTTTGAAATGGGATTTGGGAGTGAACTTGTAATTTGGGTGTTAGAAATGTGTATTTTTGGATGAATATTGGGTGGTAATGCTGTACATTAAAGGGTAATTTGGGGATTATACATTGGAACAAACTCAAAGTTAAACCTTTATGTTGCAGTGGATATGAGTTTCCTTACGACTCGTACCCATAAGTAACGAGTCAGTACAAGACTTGTAACTACTGACAACATAAAGGTCTAACTGGGTGTAGGTTCTATTATGGTTACGACATGCC
Organism: Capsicum annuum; assembly: GCF_002878395.1. NCBI lineage: Eukaryota > Viridiplantae > Streptophyta > Magnoliopsida > Solanales > Solanaceae > Capsicum > Capsicum annuum. Next base: position 166,040,228 of record NC_061116.1, on the reverse strand, counting down.
TATGTGTGTTGTAACCAAGCCCTACAACTTATAACTAGAAGACATAATGACTGGGAAGCTGAACATAAGAGTTATTGTTTCTAGTTAGTTTACGAGTATTTGTAATGAGTCATAAGTTAACCTTACAAATTACTTGGAGGAATCATAACCTAACTAGTAAACATTGATCTGCTTCTGTCTATCTTACGACTCAATCATATGAGTCATAACCAACGTATATAAATCAGACCCCCCAATTGTAACATGAACAGATTATGCACACTGACATGTATTTTTCTTTGTTTTTGTTTCTTGTTCCTAGTAATTACTAATGACTGTATGCATCCATGTACTATGACTCCAAAAGGTGACTCCTCAAAGAAGAACACTAAGAATAAGCCGACTCCCAAGGCTAATTTCTATCTGACAGATGAGGAAATAAGTGAATCAAGTAGTGACCTTGTAGAGTATGCCATGAAAATGAAAGATGACCCCAGGGAAAAACGACCCCAGGGAAAGAAGGTTGGCGGACCAGAGGACACACATCTAAGGGTGCCAAGAAGGAAAAATTTGAGTACCTCTCCTCCGCACTCACCATCATCCTCGAAGGATGGCATTAATAAAAATAATGAGAATGTAGAAACCAAGGGTGATACAGGCGAAGAAGATTCAAACTCTTATGAAGTAGACTTAGAGACTTCAAATGGGGAATAAGTAGATGTGACCCAAATCGATGTTCAACACCTACCACTACCACCACAAGCTCAGTTTACCATTACACCTATTCTGGCGCCCATCACTGAATGGTAGGGGTACCCCAGAATAGAGTACATATATAACTTTGGGTTGGTAGTGAATCACACTATAGAAAACCCTAGAAGAAGGATTTATATGGAATCGAGATTAATTAGTACAGGCATGTCTGCAATGCCTGGATTTAAGGCTAGATGGCAGTAGTATAGGTTCCAGTAGATGACTTCAACACCAGGTAGATTTAGTCTTGCTTTAGTGCGGGAATTTTATGCAACATATAAAGGTGCGCTGAAGAGATAATACCCTCAGGGAAAATTGTGGAAGGGTGGTGATCCAATTTTCAGTCTAACCAGCCATGGAGTTTGGATAAACATCAGTCCAAGGACTCTCTCCAAATTTCTGCATGGTCCTAACTTCCAGCCTCCAGTGAACACAGGAGAAATTGATTATCGCATAATGGAAATGCAGAAGGTAACAAGGAAGCAGATGGGATCGGAGGACAAAATAATGCATTTTAGATGTATAAAGAACCTTATCGCTACAAATAATAAAGAAGTACCTTGGGTGATGGGTGGCCCAGTAGAAGCCTCACAAGATATTAAGAAGCACACCCTTAACTTCAAAGCAAAATCCTGGTGGACACTGGTTAAGAGACCTCAACTTGCTTGCTTATTTGATAATGGTAAGGTATCACCACCTTGTGTTTCACACCATATTTCTCAAGAAGGGTTTTAAGTAGACGATTGAAAAATGGAATCTTCCATCGCTAATGATAACCCTAGGTGTCCCAAATCTGGATAATATATTCTTTTTCAAGGAAATTGTGATGCTCTTACTTTCATTGTTAGGAAGTGCAACCGGCTCCACCCACTTCAAAACATATTCAACAATACTTAATATATACTTCATGCCATGCGAGATAACTAGGGTCCCATAAAGTCCACACCCCAAACATCAAACAACTCAAGCTCAAAGATGGTAGTCATTAGAATTTCATGTCTTCATGAGATATCACCTTGCATTTGGCATAGATCAAAAGCCCATGTATAATCATAGAAAACCATATGAATGGTGGAGAAGTAATATCCATATTGCAAGATCTTATGCACAGTCCGCACATCTCCAAGATAACCCCCAATTAGTGATGAGTGACATACCTCGAATATGATCATCATCTCAACCTCAGGAACATATTTTGGATCACACCATTTGCAAGAACCCTAAAAAAGTATGGATCATCTCAAAATAATTTTCTCACCTCATGCACAAACTTTTTTCATTATCAAATCGACATATCTTTCAGAATTAAATCACTTGCCAAGTAATTGATAAAATTTGAAACCAGGAAATTATGTCTTTTGATGCCAATGCTTGATTGTCTAGAAAACTATTATCAATTTCAAGATTATCCTCCAGTTTCAACAGTGCCTCCTCCTCGAGGCATGATAAATGGCCAACCACTTAATTTTTAGTCCCCCTTTAATCCTTGAATTTTAAGTCATGTTCCTTCAATAAAAGTACCCATCTAATAAATCTTGTATTGACATATTTCTTCATTATAAGGTATCTAAGATTTGCATGGTTAATAAAAATAATCACTTTTGTTCCAAGCATGTACAACTTGACCTTTTCAAATGTAAATACAACTGCACGTTGCTCTAGTTCAATCACAGTGCAATATTTTTTAGCAGGGTTGCTAGCATAGTAGATGGTATGTAAGATATTATCTTGCCTTTAGAATAGGAGTACACCTAGCTCCGCACATCTAGCATCACACATAACCTCAAAAGACAAAGTCCAATTGAGAGACACAATAATGAAGGTCGATCAACTTCCCTTTCAGACACTCAAACACCTTTAGACATGCCTTAAACACAAATTTCACCTCTTTATCCAATAATTTTCACAATTGATTTACGATTTTAGGAAATTCCTTAATGAATCTCTGATAGAAACCTACATGTCCTAAAATGCTATGAATGCCCTTCATATAAATTGTTGGAGGCAATTTTTCAATTACCTTAATATTTACCTTGTAGACCTAAATCCCTTCTTTGAAATCCTATGATCCATCATTATTACTTTTTTAACCTTGAAGTGACATTTCTCCCAATTCAAGAATGAGTTATATTACTCGCATCTCGTTAGAAAATTGGAAAGATATGCCAAATAATCACCAAATGAGTCTCCTACAACTAAAAAGTCATTCATGAAAACCTCAATAGTGTTCTATACCATGTACAAAAATATAGACATCATACAACACTGAAAATTTACAAGAGGTCACACAGACCAAACGACATCCCCCTAGATGGAAATGTACCATATAGACCAGTGAAAGTTGTCTTTGCTTGGACTTTCAGTGCAATAGAATTTTGATTGTACTTCAAATAACCATCAATAAAATAGTACCATCCTCTACCATCTAGATGTTCTAAAATATAGTTTGTGAAAGGAATAGGAAAGTGATCCCTGTCGGTCTATGGGTTCAACTTCCTATAGCTCATGTAAACTCTTCATATGGTGATTAGCCTCATAGGAATGAACTAATTTTTTTCATTTAGAACCATAATGATTCCAATATTCTTTGGCTCACATTGGAGTGGGCTCACCCACTTTCTCTTAGAAATTGGATAAACCATGCCTGCATTCTACCACTTAATAATCTCTTTCTTTACAATCTCTGAAATTTAATCTATGTTGGTGCTCTATGCTAGGTATATATTTTGTCTCAATATGGATTTTGTGGATACAAATTATATGTGAAATTCTAATAATTTTAGCAATATACCATCCAATGGCCCATTTAAACCTCTGTAAAATAGAATCTATGGCCTCTACTAGCCACTTTAACAAATAGGCTATAATGAGAACTAAAAAAGTATTATTAGCCCCCTAAAATACATAACACGTATAAGAAAGAAGAACCTTGAGCACTAAAATAAGAGGTTCCTTAATAGAAACTACTAACTCATACTCATCTACTAGATCTATCGCAGAGATCACATGTATGTCCTTCAGTTGGTTTAAAGACTGGCATACATTAAAAGTAACGTACTCATATCTCAACCAAAACTTCATCTATCCATTTTTCATATCAACCAATACTTTCCCAGTTGTAAGAAAAGACCTTCCTAATATAATAGGAACCTCAAAGTCAATCTCAAAGTCAAGGATGGCAAAATCAGCCAAAAAAGTAATAGATGCATCCCTTACCAAGACATCTCACAAAATTCCCACTATCTTCTTCACCGTGAGATCCACTATAAAAAGTCTCACCAAAGTTGGTTTGAGCATCCCAACTTTAATTACTTATAAAATACTAGCAGCATCAATTTAATGTTAGCACCCAAATCACATAATGCCTTTGCAAAGTTTAAACACCCAATAGTGCGTAGGAACGTGTGGGTCTTCTTTTTTCTCAACGAATGATCAAGAGGCTATTGCGCTATAGTCATGCATATTGTCCACGGGATCAAAAATCATAGTCTTATTCTTTGTCACTAACTCATTCATAATTTTACATAACCCAACATTTGTTCCAAAGCCTCTACAAGAGGGATGTTCACCGACAACTCCTTCAACATTGATAATTTTTTTGGTATCTTCTCTCTTTAGTGTTTTAGTCTTTATAGAAAAAGAGAGTGAGGCGTGGAATAGGTTTCAATAATGGTGTGACCTTCTTTTCCTTCCCTATGTCTGCCTTATCATCTTTTTCAGTATCTAGTGTCTTTTGAGATGCACCCATCTCTACCACTAAATTCATTACTACATTCTTATTAACATCATCAATGAATATAGGGGTGTCCCTCTTTTCATCAACCTAAAACATAGGTGGATCAGTAGTATCCTTACCACTCTAAGTAATAATGGTTAGACAATGGCTATCATTCTTAGGATTTTAGATGGTGTTGTTTGAAAATGTGTTTGGTTGACCCAGGTTTAATACAGAATACATCTACCTAAATTGTTGCTCAAGATATTTAATGGCAGTTGCATGGGACTCAACCTTTTATCTCATTCCAAAAAATTCTGCCCTAATCTTTTTAAGGTAATTTTCTTGGCTCTCCGACCCTTTAGCAAGTTTTGCATGCAAAACATTTATTCTTAAATTTACAGACTTAACATCACGGTTTCCTGGGCAAACATAAAGGTCACTCTTATTTTATAGTCATCCTACTCCTATCTCTATATGCAAACCTTTTGCAGTTGTCTTCATAGTGGTTCTGACCTTGATTCCCTTGCCTAGGGTTTCAATTGTCTTGATTAGACCCTTGTCCCTTGGCTAAAAAATCTAGCACTTCTCTGTTAAGATATTTAGCCTCTTCATCAGTATCCAAATCTTTATATCTAAAAGACTTACCTTGTGTACCACTGCATTGACCTTTTCTACCATGACTTTCACAAATTTCTTAGTAAGTAACACAATCTCAATTCTTAATTATGACACTTCTTGAGTTACTATCTCATCTAGTGCTCTTTACTTTACAGAGGCTCCAATTGTATAAGTACTGATCATTTGTCACCCTCCCAAGCGTGCCACCATCTATTTATTTTTGTAATCTAATCTAAGATCTAGATGCATGCTCCTATTATAGACTCATGAAAGCCCCAGTAGTGATAGTGTCTGCTAGAACTTAATGTTAGAATTCAAGGCTCTATAGAAGAATTCTAGCTAGTTTCTACCACTAATCCTATGGTTTGGAACACTTTATTATTTTTTCTTGAACCTCAACCATGTATCGTATAGTGCCCCTAAATGTAATTTCTAATGCAATCAGAAATAATTTGTGTGAGTTTGTGGTTTTTAGAGACTTGAGAAAGCATATAGTTGACTTTGGTCAACATTTCTTGATCCGAGTGTCCAATGAAAATTTGGACAATTTCATTAGGTCCAAAATAATTAATTTCGGTTAGTAGTATAGTTGGTTTGTGTTTACTCATTTGTATTCATGGGATTCCAAAAAAAATCCCGCAGTTCAGTTCGAAACTAGGCATTTTAGCCAAGTTGCTGATTGTGCTGCTACCTGTGCACCCACTTAAGCAACCAAGGACCGCTTTAGCAGCCTGGAATCACTTAAGCGGTATCCTTTTAGTAGCCAGGGATTGCGTAAGAGGAAGATTCTTTAGCGGCCATATGTCACGTAGTCGATGGCCAACCTAAGTGGCTTGGCCGCTTTAGTGAACTTTTAGTTGGTCAAGTGATGGTAGATTTAGCGGTCAATTATCCACTTAAGCAGCCACCGCTAAAACAATATATATACTCTTTTTCACATTTTCCTTGATTTCTAGACCTTTGATCTTAGGGTTTAAGTGATTCTAGAGGATTTCTTCACCATTTGAGCTAGGGTAAGTTCCAAACCTTATTTCCATAATTTTTCATCGATTATATTATAAAAAAAATTAAATCATGATTTCAAAATTAAAATTTGGGGTTTTTATCTGTAAGGTTTTAAAAGTGTTTTTCTTTAATTTAGACCTCGTTTTAAACCCATTTCACATGTATTTTTTGCTGTATAATCCTATAACCTTGGAGAATGTGTTTTTAAGATAAAATTCTAATTTTATGCCTTTTATTTTTGAACTCATTTATCAAACCTATTTTGGACCCAAATTTAATATAGGCAATATAGGTATACTTAGCTTTCTTTCAATGTGTTGATGCTATATTTGAATATTGCAGTTGATTCTGAGGTCGTTCAAGAGGAAGACTCCATGTTGAAGCACTATAGGCTGATATTTCCTCGTTCTGAGGTAGGTTATGACTTAACTTCTTTCAAATTAAGTTGGGTAGTTAATAAATAATAGAGCATGCTATGGGTTAGGGAACATAACTATAGGGTTTATATTTTGAGATTATTTTTACTGTTTTGTGCTCGTGTGGGGAATTATATTCTATCATGGTTGTTTGTCATATCTAATATTGTGTGCTGCCCGTGTGTCAGATTTATTTGACATCATTGGTCTTATCTGTTCATTTAAATGCCTTTATTCTAGATATGTGACCGTGTGGGGTCTTATTTTCTGATATAGGCCTTATTTGAGTATTTACTTCTATTATCATGATAAAAATAATTGAGTTAAGAGTTGACATGATATTAATGATACCTTACATGCATATTTATTCTGATGGTGCCTAATTAGAGTTGATGGTTGATGAGTGGTTATTTTACCACTCAATCACACTTATCACTCGTGCACATTACCTTGTTTTGAATGAATAAATGAGACATAATTGTGATTAAATGCACTAAAATCCATACTTTACAGACATAGAGTTAAGGAGATAGAAAGATGTGCATTGGAGCTTAAAATGATCAAAAAGGGAGTAGGAAAGTGCAACTAGAGATTTGGAGCAGAAGGGCTTCAGTTACCGCGGTCGCGGTCTGCTGATTGCAATCACGGCAGTCAAGTAGGGTCAATCAACCTCGGTTGTGCAAGTCTATATCTATCATGGTAGATGCGGTCAATGCCAAGTTGGTGCGATCGCAGTTTAGCGAAAGATTTTTGCCTAAGGAAAAATTCAAAAATACACTTGGCTGATCCCAATTTTGACAAAAAAACTCAAACCCTAGCATTATTGATGATATTCCACCTTCCCCATTTTTTTTAGGTTTAGCTCTTGAGTTCGTAGACTCCATACTTGGAGAAGAATATATTGTATAAATTTTGGGTGAAGAATACTTTGGAGACCTTCTAAGTGGAGGAGTAGCTCACTTCCATTGTTGATTTATGGGAATACAAAGTTTGAAGGAACATTCACTTAATCTTCAACAAGTCATTTTAATGGAGACTCTTGGTATATCTATGCTTATTTATCTTATGTGTAGCTAGATCTCCATCTTGGGGTTATGTGTGAATATGGGTTAAAGTGTGTGTGGGTTATTATTGTTAGCCTCTATTGGTAGTTCATTTTTATGGGTTTTGTCATTGCTATGCTAACTTGGTTGGTATTTGTGGGTGAAAGCCCCAAATACCCACATAGGTTTGATGAGTGAAAGCTCAAGGCCATCTTCAAAAGAAGGGTTTTGGGTGAAATTTAGGAATTCACATCATCCTTAAAAGAGGGATGTGGAGACCAAAGCAATGATAGACAATTATGTGTGTAGTTTGCTAAATTTTGACTAACTTCGACATAAGGGTGATTGTGAAGTTAACTATACCATGGGTATTATCCTAGAAATAGGGATGCATAAATTAAGCTTTGGTTACCAAACGTTAAACACACCTAGGGGTGGCGAAAATAGCCCAAACCCATTTAGCTTGCCCATCCCGCCCATGCTTTAATGGGTTGGGCTAGAGTGATTTTGAAGATGGACTGATTTGGGCTAGCGCAAGTGAACACATCATAAATCATCAACCTAATTGGGCTCATAATTGATCCATAAAAATGTTTAATCCTAGTGTTTATAATATCACTTTTAATATTTTTAGGTGCTTCAATTATATTCTTTTATCATCTTGAAATAATTTTAGTAATAAATCAGTTTTGAATGAAGAAAAATAATTTTTTTCTTACACCATTGCACTACTTCGACCCCTACCACTCCCCCTAAAAAAACTTAACTTTTTTAAAAAAAAAATTTAAAAAATCAAAGTCTTTTTTTTTTACCCCAACCAACCCCTACCTCGGACCCTTCTAAATTTTTTTTTTTTATATAAAAATAGATTTTTACACGATCCCTTTATCCCCAGCTCCCTAAATATGACCCCCTGACCCCTCCTAATAATTTTTTTTTAATTTGCATTTTAGAAAAATTTTAAAAAAAATTCTTAGCCCACCCCCACCCTTGCCCCCCCTAAAAAAATTTAAATCTTTAAAATTTATTCTATAAAAAAATTAATTTTTTTCTTTTTCCACCTCTCTTATCATATTCTTTATCATTATTTTATGTTAAATATATATACTAATGCTTTTATTAATTTTTTTTAGTTTTCATATGTTATTTTTACGTGAAAACAATAATATAAATATAAATATAAATATAAATATAAATATAAAAAGAAAATTAAAAATATCATTCAAACTTAAATTGCTACAAGAATGGTAACTTGTTCAATGATGGGTTATGTTGGGCGAATTGGGCTATAACCCATTGTTTATCCCATCTTGCCGCAACCCATCTTAGCCCATCTATATTTTGAATGGGTTAGGCAATGACTCATTTGTTGTTTTAGTCCATTTTGATCCGCCCAAATTCGACCAAACTCGCCTATTTTCCACTCCTAAACACACCCGTTAGGCATTCAAAAGAATCAATATGTGATGTTTGGTGTTTTGTTGAAAAACTAGCATCAAAATCTATAACCAAACCTACCCATATTTGATCTACTAAATTGATGTTGATTACTAACACCCACATGTCATTCCCTTAGTAACATATAATCCCAAGATCCACGCATAATTGTTAAAAGTCTAATTATTCATAGCCTCAAATTTATACTAGAATAACCCAAAAAGAAATATTAGTGTAGATATCTATCTCTCCCATTTTTGTGTTTTTATATTGTTGGTTTGAATTCAGCTAGTTTCTATTATTTTGAATTAACTTGATTGCCACTCACATTGTTCCTCGTGGATTCGACTCCGACTCCAAAGTTAGATAAATATATTGACGACGACCTCTTTGCACTTAAATTGACGTATAAGATGAGCGTTATCAAAAATAGTGTCATTGTCGGGAAACAATTTGGCATATAAAGTTAATTTGGAATTTTAGCTTATATGCTTGAATTCAAGCTTGCATATATTTATTTATGATTTTATTTTTTTAGGAATAATTTTTATTTTATTTTACTTTTATCTATGGAATCTTCCGACAAGTATGATGTTGGTAGTTTAGAATCCTATCGTGACGACTCATGTCCAATTTATGATGGACCACACTTCAGGAGAGATTATATCTATGCTTCTGAGAGAGAGATGAACCCACTATCTCGATCCTAAAGGGAGTATAGGTGTTCTTTATATATTGGTCGAGAAGGACATTGGGATAACTATCCAAATGCCCCTCCCCTATTATGCTAATTGGGTTGCTAGTTCTTCTTATGAGCTTGATAAGTCCTATGATGAGAAGAAGGAAGGGAAACATACCAAGTCTAATAGATTTGATACAAGGCTACTAGCTATGTTGGTTCTAGTAGATGCAACGAGGGAGAGTATACAAGACATGCATAAAGAGGCATTAGGATGGAAAAGTGTCAATATGGAGGAAATGAGCAGACAAGAAAACCTTTAAACTATCACTACCTCGACCATTTCCCAAAAGGAGGTTCATAAAAAAGAGAAACCAAGCTATGATGATGATCTTGGTAGCAAAGACTCCTCGGTGACTTCCCAATCAACTAAGTCATATGAGGAAGAAGAAGCCAAAATAAAAGAAATGGTACTAGAGTCAAAAGAAGAATTAAGCAAATCTCTTATGATGACTCTAGTTCATTTTGGAGTGAAGATGCTTTGGAGGAGGCTAACCCAGAATTAGGGGTTAGGCCTCATTCAAACCACTTTTCAACATTATGCGTAGAGGATGTAATGAGGATCCATCCCTTTGAACAAATGTTGGATCGTGGGGATAAGGAGTCCTATTCTTATATTTTAGAGTTTGACATTCCAAACATATGGAACCCCACCCATCAATGGCCAAGGAACTCAACTTCCAATGTACAAGGAATAGCCTATTGATGTGCTCACTTTACCCAAGGAGCCAAACCAAAAGTTCGATGTGAAGTTTGGTAAAAGTTTCAAGTCTTTAAAATGGTGAGATTAAAACTTGCTTGCCATTTTCTCTCTTCTTCCAGTTCTCATATTGAAAGATCTGAATCTTCTGTCCACTGTCGTTCATTGCATATTGAACGAAAGTTGGGACAGAGATTCAGCTCTTCTAAGTAGACACATAAAAAGTGGTGCTAGAGGTATCGTACCACGACGTTAAACTAAGCGCTCGATGGGAGGCAACCCATCATGCTACAAAAATTAGCACATATCCTTTAGATTTATACATGTTAGAGTAGATTTTATTTTTGTTTTTGAAAATGCATAATCCATGAAATTTTTGTGCTGAGAGGCATTTTGATCGAATTTGATAAAGAAACATGTGAAATTGGCAATTTAGACTGAATAAGAAGTGCAGGTGACCCAGTTATTTGGTCTCAGTTACCACAACTACAGTCCATCCCACCGCAATCGCGGAGGCCACATAACTACGATCGCGTAACTAGGACCGCAATTGCGGTCTAAGTAGTTTAAAAAGACCATCTGAATGCATTTTCCTTCCCTGGTTTTGAGGGTACGGTGATGGATGGAACCGGTTTTTTGGTGAGATGATTTGTTGCCATTTTTTATGGGTATTTCGATTAGAAGGGTGTATCGTGTCTAATGGTGGAACAACTATTCTAAATCTTCACCGAAAAAAGTTGTTTATTACTTTCTCAATCTCTCATTGTGTTTTCAGTTTTCTCCATTCTCTCTCCTCTCTCACGTCTTTCTCTATCTCTTCCTATCTCTCTAGTTTCCCCTCACTTTCTCTATTTTTCTCTCATTATTTTTCTCTCTTTTTCTACTCTATTTTTTCTTCTATTTCCCCATCCGTTCACTGCATTTTACTCTTTTTTCTGATTGTGTGTGTGTGTTGTTCCTCATTGTGTATGTATTTGTGCGAATTTGTATGGCATATCTCAAGTGAGTGTCTTCTGTGAGAATGAGTGAGTGTGTGCATATATGATAGTGTGTGTAGTATTTTCTATATGAAAATGGAGTTTGTGTATTGCTATGTGTGGTGTTGCTTGTATATTTATCTTACATTTCGAGAAATGGTTTTTGGCGTACGTCATTAGATAAGAATTTTTTATTCTATTTTTTCTATTTACAGTTGAAAAAATTAGATGTTTTACTATGTAGTACCAATTTTCTTTTCATAGTTGATAGTATGCATAGTACGTTGTTAAGGAACAATATACACCAAATTAAATAATCATATAAACAAAAAAGAAAGCTACAACAACCTCGTATGCTAAATAATCAATGAACTCACTGAAACAACTGTATTATGATTTAATTCATGACAGAATTCAGAAAATAAAAGTGAAGGATCGAATAAGAACCTGTGTGTTGGGTTAAATGAATGTAAGAATAATAATACTATCACCAGAAACTCAAACGGAAACATGAACTTTAACCCCGATCTTTCTTCTTTTCTGCTTTGATTTCCTCTCTATATCTTTTTTTCTCTCTTTTTCGTCTATTTTTCTATATGTCCATCTATTTTTTTGGATGGGGAGGGGGGGGGGGGGGGGGGGGGGGGGTTATGTTCGGGGGGGGGGGGGGAGGGGGAGGAGGGGGGGGGGGGGGGGTGGGGGGGGGGTGGGGGTGGGGGGGGGGGGGAGGTTGGGTAGTTTTATTAGGATAATGTTGCTTTTATAAATAATAATAATAATAATAAAATATTAATTAATTAATTAATTTTTATATTTAAAAAATATAATAAAAGTTTGTAATAATAAAAAATAAATATAATTAAGAGAATAATAAAACTACTAGCCTATTTATTAAAATTAATAGGAAAATATATATTTTTAAAAATTTTTCATATTATTTTAGAAAAAAAATAATAATAAAATAAAAAATCCCAAAAACGTAACTTTGTTTAATTTTAATACATTTTCAACTAAAACTTATTAAAAATGAAATAAAATCTAAAATAAATATTGGACAAAAGAAATATTTCATGCCGGAAAATAGGTTAAAACTCTGGGAGGGTCAAAAATCACGTGTCTACATTTTTCCCTTCTGTGTTTGAAATATCAAAAAGTTTTCATACAATGATGTAGACAACGAGATGATTTTTGACCCTCTGATTATTCAAAAGGTGAGAATAAAATAAAATAAAAGAAATGAAAAAGTTTGATCGAGTCCTGATTTTGGACCGCCTACATATCCTGGCTTATAAGGGAATCAGGTCAACTGTAGTTCAAAGAGATAAAATGGTGGTATTATGAGTTAGAGATCAAGTGAGTTTCCATCGAGTTTTCGGTTTGCGACTTCTGCTTTTACATTCAAATGAAAAAACAAAATAAAAAATGAATATACAAGTGAAAGATCCTATCTATGCACAACTTTTCTAGAATCCTGACTTGAATCTTTATGACTTCTCGAGTTGTGACAAGTCGTTATTTTGAGTTCAATCTTGAAAATGAAATGTTCTTCCCTTTTGATTCATGGTATTGGAGAGAAACTTGAAAATTAACTTGTTCTTCACACTTTTTTTCTGACTTGAATTTGAAAATCTTCACCCTATTCTTCAGGCAGGCTCCTGAACTTGCTACTAATAATCTTCACTCTATTCTCCAAGCGAGCTCTTGAATTGCTATTTCTTCACCCTGTTCTTGAGGCGGGCTCCTAACTTTCTATTTCTTCACCCTGTTCTTCAGGCGGGCTCCTGGCGTTCTATTTCTGATTTTCCAAACATGTTTCTGAACTCAAAGTAAACGGTGAACTAAAAAAGAAAAGTACCATTATCCAGGAGGGTCTTGAGTAGAAAGTAAAGTTCCATTATCCAGGATGGTCCTAAAAAGCCTCTAACTAAACTGTATGAATGTGGAGTTGATGGAACAAGCCCCCAACTAACTCCGACTAATAAAATACTGAATCTACTATAATACTGAATTAAAAGAATATCCTCGATAGATGAGGACTCACTACTGAATCTGTTGTTTCTGACCGAATCAGGCTAAGCACGGTCAGGAACCTGAGCGTCTGAACCTATGATATAATACATCATAGAGCAAGAAAAGAGTATGCGATTAGTACGTGGAATATACTGGTATGATAGATGAGGTAAGGCTGAAATGCATAGGTTCATATGCATGAACAATAACTGACTGAGTGATAAGAATATAATTGAATAAGAGTACATGGATAACTGAAGCTGTTGTAAATACTGGTTATACAATACTGTGCATGTACATATATATATGGTGTCTGAGATTTATACTGAATCTGAGTACTGAGCTCTGATAACTGAGTATTTGATAATTGAGACTACTGATAATTGAATTATTGATAACTGTGTGACTGTTTCTGACAGTCCTGATTTTGTAGAGATGAATTGAGTTCTATGTGAGACTGAAACTAAAAATATGGGAGGTAATCATCTAACCGACATGCCCCTCTTTGAAATAATTGGGGTCGACCTTGTAGCCTTGTTGGAAGGGTGTCAGTACTGTGTCATGAGTACAAACACTGGCTGTGTGAATCTACTAAAATGTCATCCCAAAGGACGAAGGGTCACCCTCTACTGGTAGGTTCTTAGATGAGAGCGGTATTACCCTAAACTAGCAGGTAAACACCTTATCGAACTTCGTCTGGCAGGTTGATATCTCAAACAATGCTTGCTACGTAGTTCTGGAACACAAGGACTGCTACTAAGGATCACATCCTCTACTGATAGGTGATGTTTTTCTAATTGAGAGAGTGTTCTTGATTTTGTGGAAAATTAAATTAAATAATGACTTAAATAGGTTATTAGGGCTTAAATCACATGTTTAGACTAATTAGGATTGTGGAAAAATACGAAATTACCCTTGGAAAAAATTAAATTTTTTGTCACTGGATTCCTGATTCTGGGCTTCTTCACGATGCGGTGGCATCGCTATGAGCCCCTGGAAGTCAGCTAAAACTATTCAAAAATGGACCATCACAAAATTCCCTTCTGGCTACTGGAAAATGACAATTTTGAAAATGGAACTTGGAAATTGCATTGACACATTGGAAATTGTCAATTGAAAATTGAAACTTCACCGTGACGTGCTAAAATTGTGGTGTCTCACTGGAAACTGACGAATTCCATTTTGACCCTCACCGCGACACGGTGCTTCTCAATTTAACATACTGTTTCTAAAAAAGGGCCATAACTTCTCACCCAGATATCGAATTTGGGCAAAATTTATATCATTGGAAAGCTGGCTAAATTCCTACACAATGATGGGTTTTAATATGGAAAATTCTGAGTATTTTTTAAAGTATATATAGGAATTCTCACATACTGAGAGCTAAACTAAGCTAGGAAAATATGGGGTATTACAATATCTCCTCCTTGGGAACATTCATCTTCGAATGAGACTGATCAAGTTGAGAAATATTGATAGACTGAGTTATATACTATACATGCACAACTAAAGCATGATTACATAATTGAAACTACTGATAAATTGAGATTTCATACTGAGACATGATTACATGGCTAAATTGATTCATAAATGCATGACTGTCATGAAGATGATATGCAACGGTACTGATACCAAGTTTATAACTGTAACTGAACAAGGAACTGATTAAATCTAAGAAATACTATTACCTCATACTGAGTCTGAGTTTATGCAGAAGAGGTGAGGATACATGGTCCGCATATCTATTTTTGCTACCCAAGTAGCTCCCTCAACGCACTAGTTCCTCTAGAGAACTTTGACCAAGGGAACTTCTTTCTTCCTTAGTCTGCGAATCTAACGATCAAGGATTTAGACTGGAACCTCTTTGAAAGAGAGATCTTTCTGAATATCTATGCCCTCTAATGGGACTACAACTGGTGGGTCACTAATGCATTTCTTTATCAAGGAGACGTGGAACACTGAGTGCACTGAAGCTAAGTCTGAAGGCAACTCAAGATCGTAAGCTACCTTTCTGAAACGGTTGAGAATTTTATAAGGACTGATATATCGGGGACTGAGCTTTCCCTTCTTGTCGAACCTTTTCACTCCCTTCATGGGAGAGATTTTTAAGTACACAAAATCACCAATCTTAAACTCAAGATCCTTTCTCCTCATAACTGTAAATGATTTCTGTCGGCTCTGAGCTGCCCTAAGCCTTTCTCTGATAAACTGAACCTTTTCTAAGGTATCAAACATTACATCAGGCCTTACTACTATGGCCTCACCTACCTCTAACCAACCAATTAGATATCTAATTTCCTACCATGAAGAGCCTCAAATGGAGCCATTTGAATACTAGAATAATAACTGTTATTATATGCAAATTCGATCAACGATAAGTGGTCATTCCAACAAACTTTAAAATAAAAATGCAAGCCCTTAACATATCTTCTAGAGTCTGAATGGTCCTTTCTGCTCGACTATCTGTCTGAGGGTGAAAAGTTGTACTGAGGTGAACTTGGATACCAAGACTCTTTTGGAATGCTTTCCAAAAATAAGAGGTAAACTAGGTACCTCTATCTGAAATGATAGATAGTGGTACTTTGGGTAACCTGACCAACTCTTTTATATAGAGTTTGGCATATTCCTTGGCTGAAAAGGAGAATGAACTGGCAATTAATAGTCGGATATCGTCATCCTGTCTATAATAACCCAAATCGAATCATGTTGATAGCAAGTATGAGGTAAACCCGTCACAAAGTCCATGTTCACTTCTTCCCATTTATATGTGGGAATAATGAACTCTTGCATGGACCCACTAGGCTTCTGGTACTCAATCTTAACCTGCTGATGCATAGAGCACTTAGCTACAAACTCTGCAATATCTATCTTTATCCTACTCCACCAATAGATCTCCCATAAATTATGCTGCATCTTAGTGGCCCCTGTATGAATCGAGTAATGTTCACCATGTTCTTCTACAATAATTCATTGCCTCAACTCATCAACACATGGCACACACAGTTTACCCTGGAAATACACCATCTCCTTCTTTGGAGAAAACCTCTACTTTTTGATCTCTGACTGACTCTTTCAACTTACCTAGACTGGGATCTTTGTCCTAATTTTCCTTCGCTTCGGAAACCAGAGATGATTTTGAACTATTCTATACCCACACACTACCCTCTACTGAATCTACTAAGTGGACACCTAGTCGGGAAAGTTGATGCACTTCTTGAAATAACTTATTTTTAGCATCCTCAATATGAGCAATACTACCGGTAGACATCCTACTAAGAGCATCTACCACTACATTGGTCTTGCCCAAATGATACAAAACACTCATATCATAATTTTTCAACAACTCTAATCACCTTCTTTGACACAAATTCAAACATTCATATCTCAGATCGTGTAGTAGAGATATTGCCTAAGAAACTTATACAGATTCTTATATTGCTCCATTTATGCCAACTCTGCTTTATTTTTGAGGTAATAGAAACAGTCAAGCATAAATTCCTATTGATAGAATTTTCTCAGACAGTCCTCACAAATAGTTATGGGATTGCATGTGGGCTCAAAAGGATCCCATCAGTGCCTCCAAGTTATAATGTTTGAAAGATTTCATTCTTATTTATGAAAATCGTGCATTGACCAAAGTTAGATGTGCCCTCAGATCCTTTCTCAGAAACCTATGACAGCATATGATCGAGAGTTATAAGCATGTACCTAAAAGTTTAGCAGCAGTAAAGTAGGAATGGTGTTTATCTGAATTTTATAGATTATGTATCCATAGAGATAGAATGATGTTGTGTATTTTGTTTAGTAAAACTTTGAGAGATATTTCTCAGTTAAGAGAACTTAGAGTAAGTTAATACTTTAGCTGAGATAGAGATTAGGTAGTGACCATAATGATAAAGAAGCTTGTTAAGGTTGAGTATGTTCATAAAATTATATGTAACCCCTGTGGGTTAGTGTTTCATGATTCCTATCCAGTAGTACTAAGTTAGTATAACTCATTAAAAGTTTGGGGATATCTATGTTAAATGTTAGAATCTAAGTTTGAATTGTGGATGATTAAGCCAAAAGAAAAAAAGAGTTTGAAATTCTAGATGGTGTGAACTCAGGGCATGGTGATACTTCTAAAGATTCTAAGTTATTAAGTTTTTAAGTTATTATATATGACTATTGGTGCTATAGAAAGTTAAGAGTTCTATCTTAGAAAGAAGTACTAGTAGTGGGTTGTACACTTTAAGATATAGTTTTTTAGAGTGAATTTATTATTTATGTGTATTGTTATATCTTGATCTCTAGGGTAGAGTGGTTGTAGTTCAATTTAGAGTTTATTATAGGGGTCCACAGACTTAGAACGATGTCTTAATCTAAGGTGAGATGATAGAACAAGGAATAAAGTCAGGCCCTCAGATTCTAATAGTAATGCTAGTAAGATCTAGAACAATAGTAGGGGATGAAGGTACTCAACTCATTCCTATCTTGGTATAATTTCTTGTGTACTTCATTCATTACGACATTGATGTGTGAGCAGATGCTAACACATATGAGGCTTTTAACTAGGAATAATTGTAAAGTCTTAAACAACTTTTGTTAGTTTTGATTATTTTTATTATGTTAATGCAGATGTGAGTGATAGGGGAGGAAACAAAAGGAATGAAGAACAAATCAGTTAGAATCTGGTGCAAATAAACTGAAGTAAAGCTAAGACATTTCTGAAGCACCGTCAGATATGTGAAAGGCTGTCAAAGTCACCATCAAGCGTAGATAGAATCTGAAGAATTAAAGTGATATGTGATGACCTTTTTAAAGCACCGTCAAAACTGTGATAAGGCATCAAAATCATCGTCAACCTCGAAGCAGAACATGATGATTTCCAATAAAGATGTGACAACATTTTTCACGCGCTGTCACATAATTGACACGCCGTCAGATTTATAGTCAGAAGACTCAGAAGATAAAAATTCACCAGAATTTTTAATGATATCTTACAGACGTCGTCAGACGTCTGACACGCCATCAAGATCGCCATCGACTATTCCGAAGAGAAAACTGAAATCTTAATTTTTGTTTCCTTATTTAGAATTAACTATTTAAAGACTTGTTTTAGGTTTTTTTGAAGAATTCTTTTTTGGAGTTTGATGATCGAGAATCTATCAGACAATTAACTCGGAGGGTGGCACGTAAAATTGCTTCATCTTTTTTATCAGATATTTTATCTTGTTTTCTTTCCAAACACTTATCAACTATTGTGGGTTTCCACCTTGTGATTGAATTAAAGAAATACTTAGTGGGTTTCATCCATCAGTAAGTTTATCCATATATCATGAATCCAACTTATTATTTTGTTCATCAAATCATGAGCGGCTAATTCCATTAGCCTGAGTTATGGGATCCATGGATTAGGGTTTGATATGATGCTAGGTATTTAAAGGATTCAAAGAGTAGTAGGACATCTTAAAATTCTATTGCTTTAACTTGAATCTATTGGTTGCAAATAATAGGTTATGCCTTAGTCTTATTTGCTTTTAACAGAGAAATAAACTAGAGGACGTGAATTATCAACAGAGACTCGGAAGCTACCAACCTTCTATTTAATGATTGATGCCATAACTGGATTAATCTACCTAAGATAAAATCCTATTGGAAATAGATAAGTTATCTAAGTTCAAGAGAATTAGATAATAAATTTTCTGGTAAGGTCAAGAGATAAGTCAGATAGTATCATCGTCAGGATATTCTGCTATTTCTACTTACTTCAAGAGTCTTAAGCATTACCTAGTATCTGTCAATTCCCAAAACCCATGGTGAACATAACTCTGGTCTCCCATTTATCTTGGTTACAAATACTAAAATATTAAAAGCGACAATTGATTCTCTGTGAAACTTAAACCTCCATTTTCGAAAACAGTAAACTACCAGTAAAGTATTTCGTAAACAAATCGAAGTTCACACCCTATTCCCTGTGGGATTCGACCCCAACCTAGTTGGGTTTTATATTGAGAACGATCGCTTACACCCATTCAAGAGTGTAGTTAGAGCGTTATAAAAAATGGCGCCGTTGCCAGAGAATATGGTTGTAGACTAAAAGTTATATGTGCGAAAATTTGCTGATAGTTAAGTTTCCTTGATTTACGTTTATTTGTTGTTTTTGTCTATTATAGGTGCTGTGTTGTTTATGCCACAAATAAGAAGTTCTGGAGAACTGTTATTACCAATCAACCTGGAACCTCAGCTGATAGGGAGAATGGCTGAACAACAGAAAGTAGAGAGACTAGCTGCTTTGGCCAGGGCTCAGGTGAATATTCAGAATTTAGGTCAACAAGCACATCACCAAAACCCTGATGATGAAGAATTGGGTGATGAGGAATTGCTAAATCCTCAAAATCCAAGGAGAGCTGAGTAAGTTGCTGCACCAGTGCAGCAAAACGTTAATAGAAACCATCCAGTCCGAGAAAGATATGGTCAACAACCTATTCAATATAAGGCTGATGGAGATGATGAAGGAATGGACGGACCCGGTGCAACGGGTGCTATCATTCCTTCACCGTTGGCACCAGGTGCCAAATTCAGCATAACAAGTACCATGATCCAACTCCTGAATCTGAAGAGGTTATTTGGAGGCTTTCCTAGTGATGATCTAAACATGCATTTGGTGAAATTCATCACCATTTGCAAATCCTTTGACAATCCTAGAGTGATCCAGAATGCGATCAGGTTGAGGTTGTTTTTGTTGTCTCTATCTGGAGAGGCAATAATGTGGTTGAATAAACTAAAACCTGATTATATAACCAACTGGAGACAGTTGAAAGATGCATTCCTAGAATGGTTCTTTCCACCCTCCAGAAGGGTACAGTTGAGGGATAAAATTAGTAACTTCAGATAGCTCCCAACTGAAGCATTACACGAAGCCTGGGAAAGATGTAAGAAGAAACTTGCACAATGTTTGAACCACAACATGATGGACTTTCACTTGATGGAGACTTTGTTTCGAGCTTTTAACTCTATGACAAAGCCAATTGTTGACAACGATGCAGGTGGTTCGTTCATTTACCTCTCTTTTTTAGATGCTTCTGACATGCTGAATAGAATAACCAAATAGAGTTAGGCTTGGCACACTAGGGATTTTATAGTGGCTAGCCCGATTGTTACTGGTGGTATAACTATGGATCAACGTAGAAGAGATGAGGAGCGAGATCAGGACATGGCCTATTTGAAGACGTAGATGGAATTGCTAGCCAAGCACTTGCTATCTGGTAAGACTGAAATGGTTAAAGCGGTGAAATCTCAGGGTACTGTTTCTGTAGGTGCTGATGCAGAGGTAAACTATGTGAGTAATCAGGAGGGTTTTTGAGGCAATAGCCAAGGGAACCAAGGTTGGACTTTCTATGAAAAACCTGATTATAAAGATAGAGAGCAGGGACACTGGAGAAACAATAATGACAGGATTGGTTTGTATGTTCCTCCTGGAAGTTGGGATACTGCAATAACTAGTTTTGGAAAGATATCCATGGAGGACATGATGGAAAAGTTGTTAAAGGGAGTTGAGGCTACCAACTCGAGGGTAACTACTATGAAGAGTGAGTTTTCTACCCTCAGTCAGTTGGTTAGCTCACACTCTACTTCTATTAAGCAGTTGGAACAATAGATGAGCCAACTTTATGCTATACACTGAACTAGAGAAAAGCTAGTACTTTACGTAGTGATACGGTTCAAAATCCGTGGAATGATGGCTCTTGTATGGAGATTACCACTCAAAGTGGTAAGATGTTATGTGGCCCTCCTGTGGGAAAATTTATGGGGAATGAGATAAGTGTTGATGAATCAAAAGAAAGAATCCAGTGGAGTCTGAGAATCTAGATGGTTTTGTTGATATCTTAGAGAAAGAAAATAAAAAGGAAGGGGAAGTGGTATTGAAAGAAATGCCAAGACCACTACCTCTCTTTTCTCAGAGATTAAGGAAGAAAGCAGATAACAAAATATTTAGCAAATTCATGGCAACACTGAAACAACTGACAGTGAATGTGCCATTGATGGAGACACTTGAGCAAATGCCAAACTATGCTAGATTTATGAAGGAATTATTAACAAAGAAGTGAAAGGTAAGCTGTGAGCCGGTGGACAACATCCACCACTATAGTGCTATTTCTTCACAATCCTTAGTGCAGAAAAAGCTTGACCCTTGAGCATTTACTATACCGTACACAGTAGGGTCCATGAAGTTTACCAAAGCTTTATGTGACTTAGGAGTAAGTATTAATTTGATGCCATTTGATATCTACAAGAACTTGGATTGGGTAAACCTACCCCCACAACGATGTGTCTTGTGATGGCAGATAGATTGGTGAAATAACTAGTTGGTATATTGCATTATGTGTCGGTAAAGGTGGATGATTTTTTTTTGCCTGTAGATTTTGTGATATTGGATTGTGATGTTGATTTTGAGGTACCCATCATTTTGGGTAGACCACTGTTAGCCATGGGAAGAGTACTAGTTGATATGGAGCTCAATGAGCTAAGGTTCAGGTATGGAAAAAAGGAGGCTAGATTCAAAATGCATTCTCCTATGAAGTAAGTAGAGGAGATAAATATCTTCTTGGTTGTGGATGTATTCCAGTAAAATGGTAATGAGGTATCGATATGGTATCTTGATGAAGTCTGAGTAGTTGAGATAACCAAGTCGTGCCGTGACATTAAATCAGGCGTTGTTTGGGAGGCAACCCAAAGTTTTAATTTAGTTGCACTAGTGCTGTTAATTTTTATAGGTAAAGTTGTACAAAAGAGGTGAACTGGTTGCAGTCAGCTTGAGAAGGTTGACGTTAATTTTGATGGGATGTCACAAGTATGATAGGCCGTGAGATACATCGTCAAAATAATCAAGTCAAAGCCTTATACTGTTAAGGATGATGACAATTTTGAAGCGCCGTACAATCTCTAACGGGCCATAAAAACTGCCATCAAACGAGTTGGGCCCAATTTAAAAATTTGAGCTAGCCTGGCCCAGCAACAGCTGTTCACGTTCCCGTGTACTACAAATACTTTTTTTTTCAGTTTTGGTTTTTTTTCCTTAGTGAATTATTTCCCTTCCTTTTTCAAAGTTATTTCCATGTAAGGCAAATTTTTAATACTTTCCTTGTAAGTTGAATCTTGAGAGTTAAGTCAAGAAACCTTCCCTCTCTCTCATTACAGTCTTTTCTCACTCACAATTCTAAGTGCTCAAAGTACATAAGCTAAGAGTCGACATTTAGGTATGAGAAAAACTTCAACTTCATCTTTCTTTGGAGAAATTATGAACTACAAGAAACCTTGGTTTCAAAGGAATGAGCTGAACCCATCAACATGTTTCAAGATCCTTCAAAAACTAGGATTTGTAGGGTCATGCGGTACAATTTCATTGAAATTTCAGTTGAATCACATGACCTAAGTTGAAATTGAGAATAATGGTAGATGAAAAATCAAGTAAAAAGGAATTAGAAGTGGTAATTTTGTCTGACGAGAACTTTTACAGCCTTGTACCTGTGTGATGGCTCTTCAAAAATACCATCAAAAGTTGGGAAATATTATAGATTTATGATAAGGTTGATGATGCTTTTAAAGCACCATCACACTTGTGACGAAAAATCAGAAAGGCCGTCAAACTTTCGAACTAAAAACAGTAATGAGGTTAAACTGAAGTGATCCTTTTATTCTCTTATTTGATTATGGAAACTAATTGCGTATTTCTATGTCATTGCAGAACTGAGCATGGCACCCAAGAAAAAGAATCCAACTACACCAAAGAAAGTGGCTAAAGAGAGTGTACCTCGACAACTTGTCAATGAGGACTCTGACTATGAAGACGACGAACCATTGCTCAGATAGACTAGAAAGAGGGTTGTCCAAAGACACCACCTCCACCTAAGCCTATTGAGGTAGAGGATACTGATGATACTGAGGTAACAACCTCATCTAAGAAAGCATAGGAGGAACAAGGATCAAAACACACTGAGCAGGAGTCAGAGGACACCGAACAAGAATCTAAAAGTGAGGGTTCTGAGAAGCCTGCAGCTGAAGAAACTAAGTCTGAATCACCATTATTAGAGCAGCAAGGTAATAAGGATTCTTCAGTATGGGGAACTTTGGTGAAATGCAAAAACCCCAAGATTAGGAACAATGTGAGATGACAAATCCCTGGAGCTGAAATAATCTTTTGGGATGAACTTCGTAGAATAGATCGAAGAAGTGCTCGAAGGCCAATTTTAGAGGAGAAAAAGATTATCACTACAGGGTTGATCAGATACCCTGAGGTGATGAAAAAACTCCAGGATTATGGCCTGGAGTGGACTACAAGGGGAAGTGGTGTTTACTGTCCTTCATTAGTCCGAGAGTTCTACGCGAACTACCAGGCTAAGGTGTAAAATATGTGCAAAGAAGGGGATAGAACTTCAAATAAGCCTATACTGGCCAAAGTTGCAGTACGTGGAGTGAGGGTGGATGTATCAGATGCCACCATAAACAGGTTTCTTTATGGGCTAGTCTTTGTCCCACGAGTCACGTCACCTGATGTTGAATATCCATTCCCATGTCTAATCACTAGGTTGTGTGAAATAGCTAATGTACCTGAGATTTCAGGTATTGATGTTAAGTTCATGCCAAGAAGACCCACAACCTTGTTAGAAAAGATGAAATTTAGCTAGGCTTACGACTTGATCGAGATGCAATTGGAACAACAAATCCTTCAGTCACTAAGACTGTTTCAGCACCAGATGTGGGGGTGCAAAGCTATGAAGCTATACCACCACCACCAGCATATTCAGCTTAGGCGGGCTCAGTGCCTCAAAGTGAGCCGACTACCTCAGTTCCTCCAGCAGCAATAGGTTCTGCATTTCAGCCGATTGATATCAGAAAGGTGGCTAGGCAAGAAAATTTGTGCAAGGTACAACTACAGGCCTTCGCCAAACAGTTTGTTGCTTCTATGGATAAAAAAATCAAGGCTGCACTTGAACCTTTCATGACTTTTCCTGGGCGGGTGGCAGATTTAGAAAATAGATTCGATGTCCGAGCAAGAGAGATGATAGGTGATGATCTTTCCACTTTCAGGGCCGCACTGGCCAAGGTGAAGGTTGAGGTTGGGATACTACAACAATACTAAATTATGGTGCCAATAGGATCAACCATGCATGATGTAGAGAAAGAAATTCCTATCCTTGATCTTACTGCGGATTCCCCAAAGAAAAAGAAGAAAAAGGGGGAAAAGAAAGGCAAGAACAAAAGAGATGAGCCGGATAGTGAAGAGGGGAGAAAAGCTAAAAAGAAAGCAAAGAAGAAGGCAGAGAAGGAAGACTTGGAAATGGCAAGATTGGAGTCTTCGCTGACATGGAGAAATGGGAAACAACCATCAAAGCTAGGGCTGCAGGTGCTTCATCGAGCCAGGCTCCAGCCACTACAAAGGCAGATGCTACGAGTGGGGAAAAGGCAGCAGATGATGCAGTAGCAGGGTCAGAGACCCAGGATCCACAGGCTTAACTGTCTTCAGGTATATCCTAACCTTTAATGCTTTTTATTTCTTGATTTTAAGTTGAGGGTGTAGGGAAACTGTTGTTGTAACATTTTCTGTAGATAATTAGGAGTAGTACAAGTACTTGAGGCAGTTAGCTTGTTTTGTTATTTTTAAGTACCTCTCTAGTGCTCTGATCTATTCTGTACTATGTGGATTGCATCTATTGTGACCACTGTGTATCTGTTTGTGGCATTAATATGGCAAATGAATAACCTGTAGAAAACAAATGCATGAAATGGATTAGTAGTGATATGCAATATACTTGTGTTCCATATGTGTGTAAGGTCATACTCAGTTATCGTTGTGCGTTGAATCCAAAACTTGCCCAGTTAGTCATGCCATAGTCATAGGATAGGTGTTAGGAAAGGATCATAGGCCCTTTTTTCATGTTAACCCATTTTAGCTTAAATAGCCATCCAATTGTGAATAATATCCCTTGATCCCTTTTTGAGCCTAAATAGCCTAGTTCTTTCTTGTACACTTTTCACCTTCCCATTACATCACAATGAACCTGTTTTGGCCTTGGTCCTCCTTGGACACTATGCATCTTGACTTAGGAAAATAACCTAAGTTGAGGGTGGCTACTATAGGGGTGCGTGATGCAATATGAATATGAAGAGTGGTAAAAGAAGAAAAATGAATAACAAGTTGGGTACAATGACAAAGAAAATAGGAAAAGAGAAAAACTAAAAAAGTTAATCTAATGCTTGAACAAACAACACCCATCTTAAGCATGCTTGACAAATAAAAAAGAGAGGAAAAAAAGGTCAAGAGTTGAAACCCCGAGATTAAATATAGTGCCAAGGAGGTGTACTCACTATGAAGTACCCATGAATATCATACCAGCCCTAGCATACGTTACAAGCTTAAAAAAAGCCCTATAATGATCCTAACTGACTTGTCTGAAGACTTAGGTACTGACTATAAGGGCAAGGCTATGGCATTTAATGCGCAATGTTGGAACTTTGTTCTGAGAGAGAGTCTTATGTTTATCCCTATGTCTATACATGTGAATCTGAGTGAAAAGGGATTCCTTTATTGTGAGGGCACACTAGGTATGTTGGTAATAACTGCTTTGTTCGGATAATGTAATTTGGGTATGTGCTAAGTTGTTATAGTTGAGATTTTTACCATATCTAGATACTTGTGAGTTACATAGTTATTTTTAAATACTAGACACAGTTGATTTTACTTTGATTGATCATGGAGATGGTGCATGTATTCTAACCTAATAAAAGTAGTTAGCTGCCAAATTGTACTTTGTATACTCCTAATTATGTTTTGGTTGCTTGAGGACAAGAAATTTTTTTTAGTTGAGGGTGTTGATGTGTGAGCAGATGCTAACACATTTGATGCTTTTAACTCAAAATAATTGCAAAGTCTTAAGCAAACTTTGTTAGTTTTGATTGTTTTTATTATGTTAATGCAGATGTGAGTGATAGGGAAGGAAACAAAAGGAAAGAAGAACAAATCAGTTAGAATCTGGTGCAAATAAGCTGAAGTAAAGTTGATGACATTTCTGAAGTGCCGTCAGATATGTGAAA
>NC_061116.1:165986439-166010759 GCF_002878395.1 Capsicum annuum | reverse complement strand
ATCATATTTGCCGTCAGAAGACTCAGAAGATAAAAATTCACCAGAATTTTTAACGATATCTTACAGACGTCGTCAGACGTCTGACACGCCATCAAGATCGCCATTGACTATTTCGAAGAGAAAACTAAAATCTTAATTTTTGTTTCCTTATTTAGAATTAACTATTTAAAGACTTGTTTTAGGTTTTTTTGAAGAATTCTTTTTGGGATTTTGATGATCGAGAATCTATTAGATAATTAACTCAGGGTGGCACATAAAATTGCTTCATCTTTTTCATCAGATATATTTTCTTATTTTCTTTCCAAAAACTTATCAACTATTGTGGGTTTCCATTTTGTAATTGAATTAAAGAAATACTTAGTGGGTTTCATCCATCAGTAATTTTATCCATATTATCATGAGTCCAACTTGTTATTTCGTTCATCAAATCATAAGCGGCTAATTCCATTAGCCCGAGTTATGGGATCCATGGATTAGGGTTTGATATGATGCTAGGTATTTAAAGGATTCAAAGATTAGTAGGACATCTTGAAATTCTGTTGCTTTAACTTGAATCTATTGGTTGCAAACAATAGGTTATGCCTTAGGCTTATTTGCTTTTAACAGAGAAATAAACTAGAGGATGTGAATTATCAATAGGGACTCGGAAGCTACCAACCTTCTGTTTAATGATTGATGTCATAACTGAATTAATCTACCTGAGATAAAATCCTATTAGAAATAGATAAGTTATCTAAGTTTGAGAGAATTAGATGATAAATTATCTGGTGAGGTCGAGAGATAAGTCAGATAGTATCGTCGTCAGGGATATTCTGCTGTTTCTACTTACTTTAAGAGTCTTAAGCATTATCTAGTATCTGTCAATTCCCAAAACCCATGGTGAACATAACTCTGGTCTCCCATTTATCTTGGTTACAAACACTAAAATATTGAAAGTGATAATTGACTCTCTGTGAAACTTAAACCTCCATTTTCGAAAATAGTTAACTTCCAGTAAAGTATTTCGTAAACAAATCGAAGTTCACACCCTATTCTCTGTGGGATTCGACCCCAATCAAGTTGGGTTTTATATTGACAACGATCGTTTACGCCCATTCAAGAGTGTAGTTTGAGCATTATATGACATCTACTCATGCCTTACAAGTTAGATATGTGATCATAACTTATATTCATGCACTTTCTATAGAATTATGTGCGCTCCTAGTTCCTACTATGAGGAGTGTTGGTTCACTCAGAAGCACGAATCTTATTTCATTAATTTATAAACTCCATAGCTTAAGTCATACAGCTCGTGACTCATATACTCATGTTTTACAGTATTCTTAATTCTCCGAACATATGATACACCCTTATTGACCAGTGAAATTCATATTACTGCATGTATGTCATTAGTTTTGATCTCTTTAACAAATCCATTCCATTGATACTCTATTCCTCAGTCCTCAGTTAAGTGTTGAAGTTATGCAAAATACTTTTTCATGCTTCAGGATCTCATGTTCTAACCTTTCAGTGACTTCTCCTTACATAAAGATAGTTGTGATGGAAATGGATGAACTTAGATCGGAGAGAGTAAATATCCCTTATTAGGTAAAGATTGTTGTATGCTTGTTCTATCTAAGGAAATAAGTGTAAATAATGATTAAGGCAAAGCTTGGGTATATGTCATAGTTAGTTGAAAATTCTAGGGGTATCTTCTTGGTAATAGTGCAAAAAAGTTGTTATTGATAGAGGTATTAGAGAATATGAAAAAATTCCTAGGTGGGTTGGTTGTATAGAAGTTTCTATGTGGTTATAATGATAGGCTTGAATGTCATGTTGGTATAAAAATGGATGAATGCATCATGCATTAGCGAATAAGAGTTAAAGTTAGTTGTTAAAGTGGTAAGGAGTATTACTCTTTTGATGGAAGTTGTGAAAACACATAGGATATTGAATTCATGGTTTAGGCTAGTATTATGGTGTTAAGTGTGGTACCTTGTGACTTTGAGTAAGCTTGAACATGGTGAGAGAATTTAGTTTAGCTCAGACTTTAGTAGATGGAGTTATCAATGGTCATGTGAAGATTAGAAGTGGTGTCAATGAAGGGTCGTATTTAAGAGAAAAAGTATAGTTGAGGGAGTATTTGAGAAGTGTGGCTAATTTTGAAAAGTTAGTAGTTGAATTGCTTAAGGCATAGTAATTCTATTCTAGCTTATGTTTTATAGGCCTATAACCCATGTTATAGAGTTGTAGCCATGTTGCGATTCCCTATTCAGATATTTTATTTAGATCATTCTCAAAGTTCTTTTCTCCCTAATGTTATTAGAACTTCTTACAAAGAGTGTTGAAGAAATAATCCAATTGAGTATAAACTTTCAGAATGAGTTAGTTTATATAGCCAACAATTTTATTTAGCAATCAGACAGATAAGTTCCTAAAATTTTCCATATTTTCATCTAGTCTTACTATCCAAAGTTTCATGAATATGGCTCTTCCATGAGGTAATTTATTCACATCCATGTAAATTATGAATTCACTTTGGTCCATGCATCATTTTTTCAATTCAGATATTTTGCCATGATTCAGTTCATAAGTGTTCAGTGCATGATCTCAGTTTTCCTAGTATTCCAGCTCAGGCATTGTAATAACCCACAAGCTCCTAGATAAGTTTCCAACTATTTGTCACATGTTTAAATTCCCCAAAGCAATTATGTCAAACCATAGATAAGTGTCATGACTATTCACTATGACACCCTTAAAATTTCAATCTTTTTATTTTTGGCCTTCCCGTGTTTGAAGCATCAATTTTTGACATAAAATGTGTTCAGGTATGTTAATAGGGTGTCTCGAAAAAGTTTCATAATTTTTAATGAGGATCGAGGTTATTTTTAAATTCTGGGACAATAAGCCTCTGCGATATCACCGTGTCACGAAGGATTGTCTTTACGTGGTGTGGCATAGAGGATAGTCTCCACGATAAGTAGCGTGCGATGCTAGTGTTTGAATTTTGTCCAGTTTTTTATTTTCTCACTTGGGGTGAGGGGATTTGGATATTTTACCCCTTGAACGACCTTAGTCTCATTATCTCATGATTCATTCTTAAATAATGTACTTTTTGATTCTTATACGTGTTTTGTTGAGGGAGAATTTCTAATGTGAAGTTACATACTTTATTCCATACTTCTAAATATTCAAAGGGTTCCTATCCATCATTCGAGGATGAATGATTTCAGGGGGGAGATAATGTAACACCCCGTATTTTTGGGCTAGAATTTGAACCGTCGTTCCCACGTGTATAAACTCAAAAATAATAATTCCTATGAAAATATAAGTGTTATGATCATTATCATAGTGTGAAGAGTGATTTTTAGGTGAAAAATATTCATAGGAAACACTTAGAGCAAAGTTGAGTTAAGAGCTTTTGATTCGACCAAATTTTGGTATTTGATCCTACAAGAGCCAACTTTGAACGTGTATAACTTATAGTATATATGGAATTTTATATTTCAAAACCCATCAAATTATAGGTAAATGTGTCCTCTTTCCAATGTATCCAATTTTGCCTTAATCTGATACCCGAGAAAAAGTTATGAGTATTTTTGTGAGGAACTGGTGAGGGTACGCGATTTCAGCATAGCACGGACCTTATGCTCCGTGATTTTCAGTGTGGCACGGGCCTTTGTTCAGAAACGCTAAAACCCGTATTTCTCTTCAGAGTTTCCAGGGTAAACAATTCATTTATGTCCTAAACTATCCTATAACTTATATAAATGTGATTTTATCATTCCATAACCCTAAATACATCAAATACACGATCCCTTTTCCTCCCAAGTTCTCAAGAACACCAAGCAAGGGTTTCTTCCAAGAATTAACCTCCCAAGGCTCCAAATCCAAGTTTTCTTTCAAGATATCATGAAAATAAGGTATTCGATATTCAATGAGGTTCTCCTTTCATCCTCAAGCCCAAAACTATGATTTCTATTCATGAATTTTATGAATTCCATAAACTAGGGTTTCATAAAAAGCATAAATTCCATGATCTCTCCATGTAACTCTTGAATTCTATCATGAAATAGTGTTCCCTCATAATTTCAAGTATTCTCCTGTACTCTAATCATGATAATTCGTTACATTGATGAAATTTTTGGATTTTGAGTTTAAGTCATGAAATTTCTTATCATGTCATTACTTTAAAATTATCGTATTTAATTATATTTTTCAATGTTGGTGGGATATGAACACCCAATACCTATATGTTTATGCATGTTTCAAATTTTTAAGTTACAAGTCATTTACACCATGTTTGTATCATTATATTCAGATTAAAGATGCATTGTTATTTTCAAAATACCATATTTGAGCAAATCATTTATCAATGCATGTATTAGTTTATGCTTCTGTGTATGTTCAGTTAGGAGTAGAACTTAGCACCGAGCGAATTTTGGGATGAAGGATTTTCTACCAGCTTAGGGTGAGACCTTTAGTAGCAGTCCCTAAGTTTCAGAACTATGTAGCTAGCGTAGGTTATGAGAGGTCCTCCTGCTAGCTTAGGGTTGACACTCTCCTGGGGGTACCTGCTAGTTAAGGGTGACATCACATCCTTCGGGACATCAGCTTTGTGGATCCACATTGTCAGTATCAGTACCCGTTGCACGGTACTGACACCATTCCAACTGGGTTACAGGTTGGACCCCAATTAGCTTAGATTGGGGCATGTCAGTTAAATGTTATCTCCCACAGTCTCAATTTAGTATTCAGACCACATCAACTCAAGTTTGCACGACCAACTGTTTAGTTTATCAGTTATTCAATTTTACATATTATTTCAGCATATGCTTTACTTGGTCTTGCATTCGTTTTATATATTCATGGATTCATGCTCAATATACATACATGATCCTCACTATGGTTTTACAGCCTGTTTAGCTTTAACTTGAGATTTGTTTATGGTACTCATGTTTCTACCGCTTTCCAGCTTATAGAAATATTTTCAGCTCATGATATAGATATTTTAATAAGTCTTATAACTTTTACATACAACCATAATTTAAATGCATATTTCAGCAAATAATGTATGTCCTCAGTTTTAAAGCATACATTAAGTATTTCCATGAGTTAGTGCATGTCTCACACACTCAGTGCATTCCAAAGTACTGACCACATATATGCGTTTGTGGATACATTCCTAATGTAGGTAGCAGATGTAGCCCACACACCAGGGTCAGACAGCTCACAACATTTAGCCAACATGTGACGAGTTCTTTTTTTTAGGACTCAAATCAGTTGCAGTTCCTGTATTTTATTTTCATTATTCTTATGTATTGATTTAGGATAGTTGGAGGAATGTCGCAACTACCTATAGTCAATATAGTAGAGTCTGCATAGATGGTCAGTCAGAGTAATTTGTAATTTAAGTTCCTCTCTCTCTCTCTCTCTCAGATTGCTGTGTTGTAAACTTTCATCAGTTATGAATTGAAACAACTTATCTCATGTTGATTATGCTTCCACCCAGTTATTTAGCATTTATATATATATATATATATATATATATATATATTAAATCAGTTGCTCAAGAAGTATGCTAGTACATGAGTTAGCTTGGGATCACTTGTGGTTCTAAGCACAGTGTTGCGACTAGGGGTTAGTCTTGGGTCATGATACCTATCCACTATGGAGACCAACTCCTCAACAAAACACAACCGCTTATCTAACCACACTGACTCCCAGTGAATTGCATGAGACTAGTCCGAAATGTAATGTCGAAGCATAGCAATATAAAAAACTGGATGAACAGTTGATAGATAAAGCAAACTTATAAGCTACATCACTAACATTTCGAAGAATCTCAAATGGACCAATATACCTGGGGATAATCTTGCCCCTCTTCCCAAACCTCATCACACCATTCATGGGTAAAACTCGAAGGAAAAAATGATCACCAAAGCCAAATATCAAGGCATGAAGTCTACGATGAGCATAGAACTTTTGCCAACTTTGAGCCGCTCCAAGTCTAACCTAAATGACCTAGACTCTATCCAAAGACTTAGGAAGAAAGTCTGTAACTCGATGTCTCACCTCTAAAACATCAAACCAACCTACTGGGGAGTGACAACGTCTACCATACAATGCCTCAAAAAGAGCCATGTCGATACTTAAATAGTATTTATTGTTATATGCAAACTCAGCTAAAGCCAAATGCTCCTCCCACTGGCCACCAAAATCTATTATGCATGTGCAAAGTATATCCTTCGAAATCTAGATAGTCCTCTTTGACTAGCCATCAATCAGGGGGTAAAATGCTATGTTGGGATCAACCTGATTACACAATTCATCTTGAAAAGTATTCCAAAAGTGAGATGTGAACATAGACCTCGATCTGAAATTGTGGACACCAGCACACCATGTGGACGCACAATCTCACGAATGTAGATACGGGTCAACCTCTTAGCATTGAATGAGACCTGAATCAGAATAAAATGAGTTGACTTGGTCAATAGATCCACGATGACCCAAACATTGTCAGAACCATGAGATGTCCGAGGCAAACTAATCACATTGTCTACGGTGATACGTTTTTACTTCCACTCAGGAATGGGTAACCTCTGAAGCAACCCAATAAGCCTCATATGCCCAGCCTTCACCTCTTGACAACATAAGCAATGAGCCATAAAATTCTCTATATCTCACCTCATACTATCCCACAAGTATTATTATCTCACATCATGATACATTTTAGTCACTCCCGAATGGATGGAATATCTAGAATAATGGGCCTCCTCCAAGATCAACCTAATCTAGTCTCCCACTCTCGGCACACAAACTTGACCTCCAATCCACAAAACTCTATCTGAATCAAGTGAGGCTTCCTTAGCCTCCCCATTCAACACCTTATCTCGAATCAACCTCAATTCAACATCATCAAACTGATAAGCTCAAATCTGCTCCATTAAAGAAGATGTAGACTTCACAAATGCCAAAATATGCCTAGGTATCAAAATATCAAGCCTATCCATCTGGTTAGATAAAGATTGAACCTCTAAGGCTAAAATCCTCTCCTGGCTCAAAAGATGCACAAGGCTACCCATGTTAGTCAACTTTTGGGTCAAGGCATCCGTAACCACATTAGCTTTGTTCAGATGATAGAGAATGGTCAAGTTATAATCCTTAAGCAACTTAAGCCAATGACGCTACTTCATATTAGGATCTCGCTGGGTGAAGAAGTACTGAAGGTTATGATGATTTAAGATAATCTCACAATGGACTCCATAAAAGTAGTACCTCCACAGCTTCAAGCCAAACACCACTGCACACAACACCAAATCATGGATAGGATAATTCCTCTCATGAGGCTTCAACTGATGAGATGCATAAGAAATCACCTTACCTCCTACATCAAGACAAGACCTAAATCCATACTTGAAGTATCACAAAAGATGGTAAAGCACATGCCCTCCTTAGGCAAAGCCATGATAGGAGCTGAAGTCAACAAATCCTTGAGCTTTTAGAAACTCGCATCATAAGCATCGAACCACTGGAAAGAAATCTTCTTCTGGTTCAACTTGGTCAATGAAGCTACAATAGAAGAGAAACCCTCAATAAAACGCCTATAATAACTACCCAAGCCAACAAAACTCTGAATTTTGATAGGCGAAGTAGGTCTAGCCCAATCATGAACCACTGCAACCTTGGCTGGATTAACCATAACACCTTTCTTAGTTATAACATAACCCAAGAAACAAACAAACTCTAACCAAAACTCACAGTTAGAGAACTTTGATACAACTTTTCATCCCATAATCTTTGAAGTATAATCCGCAAATGCTCCTCATACAAAACCTCACTCTTAGAATAAAATAAGATATCTATAAATACATTAACAAAGGAGTCAAGATATGGTCGAAACACCTAGTTTATCAACTCCATAAATGCAACAGGGACATTGGTCAAACCTAAAAGACATGACAAAGAACTCATAATGACCATATTGAGTTTGAAAATTATCTTAGAAATATCTGATGCTTAATCCTCAACTGGTGATAACGGACTTTAAATCAATCTTTGAAAATACTGTAACACCCTGTAGCTAATCAAATAAGTCATCAATATAGGGAAGAGGACACTTATTCTTAACCGTCACCTTATTTAACTATCGATAATCAATACGTCTATGCATAGACCTATCTTTCTTCTTCACAAACAAGATAGGCGCACCTCAAGGTGATACACTAGGTCGGATAAACCCCTTATCCAATAACTCCTGCAACTGATCCTTTAATTTTCTCAACTCAACCAGGGCCATCCTATAAGGAGGAATGGAAATAAGTTTGGTGCCTGACTCAACATTAATGGAAGAATCAATATCTCAATCCAGAGGCATACCAGACAAGTCTATAGGGAACACATTATAAACTCATGGACAACACAGACAGAATCCAAGGAAGGAGGTAAAACAACACTAGTATCACGAATATGAGCCAAATAAGATAAACATCCCCTCTCAACTAGTTTATGATCCTAAACATAAGATATAATCCTCTTAGGACCTGAATGAAGTTCACCCTTCCAAGCTACCTAGGCACACCCGTTGAAGTTAAAGTCACGATCTTAGCATAACAATCTAGGAAATCATGATAAGGAGTCAACCAATCCATGCCCAAAATAACATTAAAACAAACCATATCTAACATAAGCAAGTGAACCAACGTCTCACGCCCGACAAAAGTTACAACACAAGATTAGTACACCTGATCCACCACTAAAGAATTACCTAATGGGGTAGATACATGAATAGACATGGCAAAAGGCTCACTAATAAAATCAAAATCCAAAGAAAAATATGCACACATACGAGAAAGTCAATCCAGGATCAAATAATATAGAGATAGGTTTGAAACAAATGGGGACAATACCTGTGATCACAACATTAGACGCCTTTGCCTCTAGCCTAGTGGGATAACATAACAATGACCACGGCCACCAACTAGCTAAATATCCCCACGACCACCAGCACGGGCTCCACTACCTCTACCCCTCACGCCTCTGGTAGAACCTCTATCTCATATAATTGTAATAGGAATAGCTCTAATCACACAGTAGGAACAATCCTTGGGGCTAACATCATCACACATAAAGAAACTTCTACGGTCTAAGTCCACCAAAAAAGGTATAACTGGGCTAGACGACCATCCTGAATTATTAAAACCAAAGATCCATCACCTGAACTCTGTAAAGCCGCCTGCACTGTCCTACCCTGCTATCCATGAGAACACTAAATTCTCTACCATGAGGAGACTGACCTTTGAACTCACGAAAATGATGCACCTCCTTGGTGCTACCTTTAGATAGTCAAAGAATACCCACTGCCATCTTAGCATGGTCCACAATACTCTGAAAGAAAGCCTCAAGCACAACCATTTGAGACATAGCCAACTAAAGGGAGACATCCAAACTATTCATAAATTTCTAAATCTTCTCAGACCTAGTGGAAATGCTATCATAGAAATATTTGGAAAGGGTATGAAACGTGCCTCATACTCAATAACTGTCTTCGAGCCCTACTCCAAATGATCAAACTCATCTCACATATAATTTCTCAAACTGAAATACATAAATGACGAACTGATCCCAAGTCATCTTGGGAGAATCACAGGATCTACAACTGATAAATGACCTCCACCAATCTCTCACTATATCATTCAACTAATAAGATATAGTATAAGCCACACCATGTACAGAAAGAGTGAAACATAACTCAGAACACAAGGTATGAAAGAACTTTACATGATAAAGAATAAAATAAGGAAAATTTCCTAATGACATCCTATAGCCTCTCGAAGATAGATACGAACGTCTATGTATCGATCTGTGAGACTCTATTAGACATCCCATTCTTACACCAGTAAGACTAATGAAACCTGGTTGCTTTGATACCAATTTGTCATGACCCAAAAATGAGGGTTATGATGACACTTATAGTGGCGTACTTTGATAAGTAAGACTATCACCCAAATTAAAATAATAGAGAAAAAGACAGAAATAACCTAAGGTAAGACTTCAAGAACAAAGTCAAACCATACAAGTAATCATAAAAATACAGAAAAAACTTATCCAAAATACCAATCATGCCCAAAACTAGGTGTTAATAGTGTAAGAACTATTAGTTTAATCCAAGAGTCAAATACATCAGAAAAATATCCACAAAGGAATAATTCTATCTCTGAATACTAATAAATACATAACTACTATAAAAAGATAGAGGTGAACTCTAGACACATGAAGGTACAACTGCTACCTTAGAAGCTCCAACAATCGCCCGAGTCAAGCAAGTTGAGGTGCACTCGACCTAGAAACTGCATCGAAAGGGCACAGTAGGCATGAATACAATCCACTTGTACTCAGTAGGTATCATAGCCAACCAAGAAAAATAGTAAATAAAATATACAAAATATACACTAAGGGTACGTCACCTGCAATTAGGAAAAGCCCCACAATGGTAGCCCACACCACTTACAGTAACAGTTCTAATATATCATATTTATTGCATTACCACACCAAGATAGAACACAAGTATTCATTATATCACATATAAGTAGAACATGGGGGAACATGTATATACAAGATCATCAAATACAAGTAAAAGAAGATAAGATAATTATATAGATGGCAAGTCAATATGGAATACAACACAATATAAACATAATAAAGTAAGTGTAATATATATATAATACCCTACAAGATTCTAGAAGATTTTTAAGCTATTCGTCCAATGTTTAGAAGTCACAAAGCTATTTAATTTACAATAAGTACAAGTGATATTGCCATTTTAAGACCTCAAGATTTTGAATATTTTAATTTTTGCCTTCTTGAGTTTGAAACATTGATTTATAGGTTGAAATGTGTTTAAGGATGTTAAAAGGGTCATCTGGGAGAGTTTTGGAATTTTTTAAAGAGGTTCAGGGTGTTTTTGGATCACAGAGGAAGTAAGCCTCCATAATTTCAGCATGTCACGAGGGATAGTCTCCGTGATACGCTGTATGTCATGGAGGATAGCCTCTACAATACATAGAATATCATGGAGGCTAGCCTTCACGATAACCTCCACGGCACGGAGGCTGTGTAATTTTGGGCAGATTTCTTAAAGTTAAAGGGGGCATTTTGGTCTTTCCCCCTCTTTTTTAAATCATGACTTAAGAACCCAAGAAGGGCATTATTAGCCCCATTCATCATCAGTTAATAACGTATAATAATCTCTTATTCTCAAGAACACAAAATTGAAAGCTTCTTCCAAGAATTTAACTATTCAAGGTCCTAATTGCAACTTTTCTTCACGAATTGATGTAACTCAGGTATATGGGATATTTATCAATGGGTTCCTTCACCCATTGAGTCTAAAAAATCCCTTGTTTTTCAAGTATAGACCCCTTTTCCTCTTTTAATAGAATTTCAATGTTAATTATGAATTTATTCACTTTTCTTTTATTAGTTTTGAATACAAATCATGAAATTATGTTTCCTTATGAGAATTATACTCTTGCATGCTTTGTGATTTCAATCATCCATGTCATGTTTAATTGATACCATGTCAATTTATCAAGTTATGAAATAAACTATGTGAGCATGTTGTCCTCATAAGTTTAATATATTCATGTACTCATAATCATGGATTTCATCAGTTTAGTGAAATATACTATGTTTTGGGTCTACGAATTATGAATTTCCTTACAAGATTGTGATAATATTATTGTACCAAAGTGTTGTTCAATGCTGGTGGGTTATGAACACCCGATACCTATATGTTTACACATGTTTCATATTTTTAAGTTTCAAGTCAGTCAGATCATAATTTTATCATCATATTCAGATTATCATATTCATGTTGAGCAATTATCATTTACGAGTCCAATTAACTTAAATCAGTACAAGTTCTAGTTTAGTTGCGAGTAGGATTTAGCACTGAATGAACCTAGGGATGAAGGCTCATCCTCTAGTAGAGGACTAAGCCCTTTAGTAGCAGTCCCAAAGTAACAAAACTACATAGCCAGCATAGGTTATGAGATGTCACCCACCAGTAGAGGACTGACACTCTCTTAGGGATCACCCACCAGTAGAGGACTGACACTCTAGTCTGTTGGGACATTAAATTAGTGGATCCACAAAGTCAGTGTTGGTACCCATGGCAAGGTACCGATACCCTTCTAACTGGGATTATAGGTTGGATCCCGATTAGCTCAGATTAGGGCGTATCGGTTACATGATAGCTCCCACAGTTTTAGTCCAGTATTTAGATTATATCAGCTCAGGTTTGCATGACCAAGTGGTCAGTTTATCAGCTATTCAGACAGTCAGTTTAACAGATTATTTCAAGTACATGCTTTACTTGGTCTTGCATTCTTTATAAATATTCATACATTCATATCCAGTATCCATATATATTTCAATTAGTCCTTATCTCACATACCCATATATTTAAAGTACTAACTACATACTCTCTTTTGCGTTATATTGATTTTATAATATAGGTTCGGACGCTCAGTTCCTCAATCGCCCTTAGTCAGTTTAGTATCACTTAGCAGCAGTTGTGGTGAGTCCTTATCCATCGAGGACAAGTATCTATAATTATTTTCAGTATTTTCTTTATTTCAGTCAGTAGGAGTTAGTTGGGGGGTTTTCCCATCAACTCCTCATGTTTTAGAGGCTTTTAGATATTCAAATATTTAGACTTATCTCAGTTTTATCAGCAGTTTCAGACATATTATGTATTGTTTTTGTAGTACATCTTAACAATATTTAATTAATTTAATTTCCGCATATGATATTTTAGTATTATTCTATTCAGTGCTCACAGCAGGTACTAAATCATGGGTTAGTTTGGGGTCACTTATGGCCTTAAGCATCGTGTTACGATTAAGGGGTAGCCTCGGATTGTGACAGTATATGATGATGATGATGATGATAATGCACGAGATTTTCGCACAACCTCCAGGATCATCACACAATCCCCATATATATCTACAAAGGCAAGGCTTCCAACGCAAGACCCATAGGGGTTCGTCAACCCGTATACAATCAAAATATCTCATATTTTCTTTCCAACACATCCCTTGAAAAGGATTTTGTGAGGTGTTTCAATATCTCCTCCCCAACACATCCTTTAGGGAGGGTTTTTAAAAACGTGTTGTTGTGTTACTCGGGTGTTTCTACGATGGTACCAATATTTCATGAATGATTATGATATAAGAATGTAATAATTACAACCAATCACAATGAGTATTTTTACAACCAACCACATGATATATTTCCACAACCAACTACAATGATATATTTTCACAACTGCACGAGCCAATATTGACTCATTATTTTCGTTTCATCCATGAATTTTCACATGTATCATATGCCAATAAAGTATAAATATAATTACAATACACCAATGGTACCACATTAAGCATTTTAATAACACAATACAATTAGTCACGTGTATTCAAGACTATCAGTCTCACATAAGACCCCACACGGTCACACATACCACATAATATCTCAATTTTGATAATTACATCACATATAGACCCCCACACGGGCACAATACATAGATAGTTATTTTTTTATGATTATCTCCCACTCTTAACATGCATTTTGTACCATCATTTACTACCCAGCCCAATCTAAAAGAGTTAAGCAATAACCTACCTCAAAAGCCAAAATACCTCAACCAAGACTTTACTCCCAAAGCCTTACTCCTCATGAACGGTCCCAAACTCTACTAAAAATATCAAATATGGAATCTACGCATTAAAAAAACAAGTGACACCCATATTGAATATTTTTGATTTGGGTCAAAATGGACCCCCAAAATGAGTTTTTTTAAAAAGAAGGGCAAAATCATAACTTTACTTCAAAAACGTGTTTTAGGAACCTAAAGATGAAAATTCAAGTTAAATTGAGTGAAAAAAATGAGGTTTAGATCAAAGAAAACCAATTTTTAAGCCATACCGGGTAAAAATCTTTAAAAAATCAGGGTTAATATCAAGAATCAGAGTTGTTTTGAAAGTTAAATTAATGAAAACTAGTATTTATAAGATTAAATATTATTCAAGTGAAAAGGAGTGAAATTAAGATTTAAAATCAAGTCTTAAGATTTTTTGAGTTTTGGAAAATTAATCAAGAAATTACTAAGAAAATGGTGAATTCTTACCTTAAATCCATAAGAGAATCAAGAAATAGATGTTAATCTAGCTTCCCAAGCTCCCACAAGTTTCACTTTAGGCTCTCACACTATTTTAGGGTTTAACTCTCAAGAGGGAATGTAAAAGAATGAACAAAATGGACCCAAGAAAAGGATAAAAAGATGCTTTATATAGCAGAAAATCTGCACTATATCAGATTTTTCCTAAAATCCAAAAGGATTTCGACGGGGTGTCCAAGATTCGTATGGAGTCTGATATATGCAAACGAACTATGTAACCACACTAAATTCAATGGTCCAAACTCGATGGTAATATTAGATTTTTGAAAAAACATCATTTTCACAAAGTTGTCCCCTGAAATCCGAAATCACAATTTTTCAAATCGAGGATCGAAATGAGATTTAAAAGCTGTAAAATCACTCCAAATGTGTTACCACCCTAAAATCAAAGTTTCAAATCTACTGGTGAAGTCGAATTTTCCATCCGAGGTCGTTCGATCAAATGTGGGTCTAACACCTATATTTAAAATTTTTCATTTGTTTGACCAATTGATTGAAATGAACTCAGGTGCACTAGGACATGAACCAAAATTCTAACTAGCCTAAAATTGATATTTTGGAGTTGCTGGAACAGTCCGTTCAACCATCCGTTGCACGGATCAAAAGACATTTACATAAGTTCAAAAATAAGACTCTCGAAGCCATCAAAAACCACATATTGCATAAATGATACCAAGATGCATCGGGAACTGTGTCAATCACCCACACACTCCAAAAATACGATAACACAATTACGAAGAGGAATAAAATAGTCAAATAAAAAAACATGACAAATTACACATTTCATCTAAAACAGGTCATTACATACACGATGTACCATAAATAATTTAATTCAGGTTTGCATTAACCACCATAAAAATAAAACAGCCAACACCTTCTATAAATTCAAACTTTATAGACTTTATTCAAGCTAAGTTATAGGCATTACGATACTCACATAGTATATTTGGTATACTTCTGTTACAATAAAATAGTGATGAAAAATTTATCTTAACCCATTATAATAAATTAAATAGCTTTTAATTAAAAAAATTATGAAAAATTCTTATCATAGATCTGTCATATTATTCTAATTTATTATGCTCTTTTTCTTTAATCAAATAGTTTGAATGTCAAAATTTGGAGGGATGTGGCCAATACTTGATTTTTAAACTAGCCCATACCTATGTACAATATTCCAATTGTTTTTATCGTCTCCGAAATTGCTTCGATTACATTATTAAGTTTGTAATTTTTCTATTTTATATATAGAAATATATGAATATTTACAATCAATATGTACAGTTATCCTCATATTAAGCCTGATCATGTAGTACATAAAATCAATCATATACAAAATTACTTTTGAAGTGTTTCATATTTTGTCCAAATAAAATCATAAGGTACAACATATTGAAATGATTTATAAGTACAAATATACAAAGATAGAAAGACTCTATCGATTCATCATTGCTTGTCGACATTACTAAAGATAAATTTCTAAGTCATTGTTTATTTATTTGGTGAGAAAAATAACATTATTTGGAATCAATTGTATTTGTTCGATGAGAAATGTGAGCTTATTTTGTCCACTTTCTTCACCCCCCTCTAACAAAATGATCAAAAAGAATGTTCAGCTTCATTAATTATCTTATTATTATTTACAACTAACATTATATTTATCTTTTGTCATAGATTTAATTAAAGAATCTAAAGTTTTCATTAATCTGATGTATATAGACATCACAAAAATGTAAAATGAATATTTTAAAAATGAACAAGTATAATTATGAATTGAAATATATAAAGGATTCAATCATTAGCTCCTTCTTAAAAAATATAATCAATGAAGTATCTTATGTGAAACGTTAAAGTTATATCTCCAGTTTTATATTAATGAGAATAGTGACAAAGTTTACACGACTAAGAAAGAGTCACCATTGGATTTAGCCTAGTAATCTGCCCATCTAGATAAAAAGCGAAGGGGCTGGGCATGTGGGTGGTGGGGAGGGGGATATTAACAATCTACTTAATATCCTTAAATTGTGAATAATATAATAAAAAAAATTCTGAAATATAAGACTTTTTTTTACATTGCATGATTATTTTTTCATATAAATTTGATTAGAGTTGGGGGAGAGGTGGGGGTGTGTGGAGGGTCTCTTTTAAAGAGAATTAAGGATGGGGTGGGGGTTTGGGGAGTGAGGGTGGAGGTGGAGGTGGGGAGAGTGGGATTGAGGGGGGAAACTTGAACTAATTTTGAGAATATAATAAACGTAATTATATATATATATATATATATATATATATATATATATATATATATGCACACACATACTGAGAGAGAGAGAGAGAGAGAGAGACTGATGAGATAGGGAGATAATAGAATAAAAATTTAAATTACATGGATAATCTGAAATCTATAAACTGAAGAACTAAATAATATAATAAAGAAAAACATAAAATGACAAGATTTTTTGACATGATTATTTTTACTGATTTAGATTTGATTAGAGGTGATAAGGGGTAGAAGGAGGAGGAATTATGAAACATAAAACTTATTTTTCAACTACGTAATTATTTTTTCATATAGATTTGATTAGAGGTTGGAAAATTGTGGAAGGAGGAAAGGGAGTAGAACTTTTTTTTAAAAGAAAATTGAGGGTGGAAAGAGGTGGGGTAAGGTGGGGTCAGGTTGGACATTGTGGTAGGGATGGAGGAAGGGTAGTCTTTGACAATAATATGATAGTTAAATTTTAAAGTATTATGATTTAACATGCTCGGATGAGACTCTCTAATATGAAATGATTAGAATTAATACTTTAATATTATTCGCGCATCGCACAGATACAAATACTAGTATATAATAATAAAGGAGGAACATGAGCATGCTGATGTGACTTTCTGTATGATCTAGAAACATATTTATCTTTTTTATCTTTTTTTT
This sequence comes from Capsicum annuum, assembly GCF_002878395.1. Lineage (NCBI taxonomy): Eukaryota > Viridiplantae > Streptophyta > Magnoliopsida > Solanales > Solanaceae > Capsicum > Capsicum annuum. The sequence continues at coordinate 165,993,615 of NC_061116.1, read as the reverse complement.
TTTTTTTTTTTTCAGATTTTTACTTTTTTCTCTCTTCTAAATTCAATAATAATAAATAATTAAATTCAAAAATTAAGGTTTAATGTAATAAAAGGCATATTAAATTTTACGCCTCCTACTGTTCCACTTACTCTCCTCTAAACTACACGGTTGTTTGGTGCGAGGGATAAGAACAAATAATTTTGGGATAAAATTTTAGTACCTCATAATTTCTTATTTGGTTGTATAACATGAGATAACTTTTTTCGGGGTTATTAATTAGTACCGGGATAGTTATCCTTCCCTTTTGGTGGTATAGTAATACTAGGATAAGTTATCCTTGAATAAAGTAATTGAAATGACAAAAGTATCCTACAAATCCTTTTTATAATTATTTTTTATATCCATGCATATTCATAATGTTTTTAATACCATTTATAATAACATTCACAACCTCTACTACTCGTTATTTTATGATAAATCTTCATATTTTTTATTTAAAAAATTATACTATATAAATATATTTTTTTTATTTATGAATATATTATACGTTAAATTTATGTGACTAGTTATTGTGTTTATTTATATATTTTGATTTCTCTTAAGAATAAAAAACATGTTGACTTTATTATTGAATTACATATTTTAAATAAATAATTTTTAATCACTTAAAAATTAATATTGTATACATCAATTAAAATGAATTTTAATATTTTATAATATATGAGAGATATGTGTTTAAATTAAGTGACATAAACAACAAATCTTTCTTTAGCTTTAACAAACTTAAGTTGAAAGTGTTATTTCAAACTAAATAAGATATAAGATTTATTTTTAACCACACATGGCATAATCATGGGAAGGCACATACGAAAAAATTTATGCTAAATGAGATGAAATTTTTATTTTTAAATACACACGAATAATCATGAGAATGCACACACACAAAAAAAAAGAGCTAAATAAGATTGAAAGTTTTATTTTTATGAATGAATATTTAAAGCTTGAAAAGAAATTTTATTAAAAAAGCTAATGAAGGTGGAGGATATGTTTATAATCCATTAACTTATTCTTAAAAATTATATAATATGTTATGAAATATAAAGCGAAAAAAAAAAAAGATGAATAGAGAGAGAAGATGAGAGAATTCTTTATTTCTCATGGGGATTCTTGAGGAGTTAATTACAATGAAGAAAAATCCTCTTTATTTATAGGGAAAAACTAACCTTGAGATTTCTAACTTTTTCATAAATAGATATTCACTATATATGGTAAAGTAAACATTCACTATATATGGTAAAGTAGACATTCACAATATATGATAATATATTTATAACTCTCCCCCTTGAATGTCTAATTGATAGATAATGTGCCTCGTTAAAATCTTACTAGAAAAAACCCAATGGGAAAAAGAAATATAGTGAAGGAAAAAATGTACACATCTTTAATAATGCACATATAGGCTGCCTTATTAAAAACCTTACAAGGAAAACCCAATGGGACAAAACCTAGTAAGGGAAAAAGAGTACATCGCGTATTAACTCCCCCTAATGAGAACATCCTTGAACCTTTGCATCCTGATCTTGTGCACCATCTTCTTAAAAGTTGCAATTGAAGGTGACTTGGTGAATAAATCAGCCACATTGTCAGTTGAACGAATCTCTTGCACGTTAATATCACCATTCTTTTGTAACATATGTATGTATAAAAGTTTTGATGAAGTGTGCTTCATTCTATCTCCTTTTCTGAATCCTCCATTAAGATGTGCCATGTAAGCTGTATTATTTCTTGTTTCATAAATAGCTATTATCTCAGCATGATTCAATGAAGTGGCTAGATAGACTGTTTTGTATATCTCTAAGATATGGTAGTATCCTCACATGTGAACACATTTCATGTTTGAGACCGCGATTTATGCGAATTAAATAAATACCCAACATTAATATAATCAACAAGATCAAAACTGTAAATTTTTAGAATAAAATAAGCTTATATCAGTAGTCTCCTTAGGTACCGTATATATGTTTAATCTCATTCCGATGTCTCCTAGTAGGAGCAGAACTATATCTTGCTAACAAATTAACCAAAAAATGCTATAACAGGCCTTGTAGTATTCGCAAGATACATTAGTGTATCAATTGCACTAAGATATGGTACTTCATAACCAAGGATTTCTTCATTCTTTTCTTGAGGTCGGAATGGATCCTTATTTAATTTTGCATATTTCTCATCTAAGCAAATAATCTATTGCTTTTGAAAACTCTTCAAGAGTTTCAATAATATTCAAACTATCAATTTATCCCTTATAAGGATAATAAACAAGTTTTCTAGAAACTTTATATGTTTCAGGAATTTTAAATCCTTTAGGAATTTTCATATGGATTTTTGTCAAGTGAAAATATCAATCTGTGTTACATCTTCAAGTGTCTGGATTGCAAATCAAATAAGTGTTATGTTTACCAAAATGCATCCTTTCGCATCACTTGATAAATATTTCTACATCAGCATACTTAAATTAATGTAGAATTTAGATCCTCGTAATCTTTTACAATATTGCGTCAATATTGTATCAAAGATATCATCAATGATATATCATTTTATAATGATTCACAATGTGACATAACATTTTTGAGATCTCATCACTTCATTATTTTCAGGTACTTGAACCTTTCATAAGGTTTCATGAAGTGTTATAATGAAGGATCTTCAAAAGCACATTGCCTTCTTATTATGATTATTTGCTCCTTATTTTTCAAGGATTATTTTATTTGAAACCGATTAGTCTACCATTCTTTATAAATGCATAGACTTTTTCCTTTAAGAATGCAAATTAGGAGCACTTGTAGCTTAAATATGATATTAAATTTGAGTCAACAGATGCTTCCGACATTTGACTTGAATTATCTTTTGAGTGAAGATCTGATAATAATTCCTAACATATTTTATAGCTACTTATAATCTCCCCCTTATGTTAGAAAAACTAACATTCATCCTCCATTTTCTTTGAGGAATTCATCTTTGTGTATAATGGCATATTGTTAATCATATGCCACACATCAAAACTATTAGATGAAATGGTTGGTTCCTGATCTTGAACCAATTGAGAGGGAAGAAAGAATCATAATTTATTGGTCTAATGCATACAAGTGTTATTGTACGCAACATATCATATTTCAGACCAACACATGAAGATTTGTTCTCCTTAGCAATGGTTTAGTTATTTATCTAAGGCATTCAATGCCAAACTATCATCATTAAGATTGTCTTGATTACACAATCTGAAAGTTATGCTCTTAACTCAATTGTATTGAGCAAGCAACTTCACGAATGCCAAACTGCAGGTTGACAATGAATGTACATGTGATCATCTTATATCGATGCATCTTAATAGATCACATGACTGGTGAAAGGACCCATATTTACCTTTTATATTTTTCAGATTTTAAGGGATCCAATCCCAATATTAGTTGGTTCAACCAACTTATCATGAGAACAAGTAACATTCAAAATTCATGAAGAATATTCTAATTCTTCAATACATGTTTAATACTCAATATGCATATATTTGAGATGTTATAATTGTTCATGTCAACTTATGAACTTATTTGTACTAGTAAACTTCAAATTTACCATGACATGTATATTTTACTTCAGTAAATTTCAGATTTACTATTATATGAATAAATTTCATATTTACTACTTTAGAAGTAGATTTTAAAATAACTTTTCTCAATTATTCAGCCTCTTTCAGAGGTTAGTTGTGATACCATCAAAATCAAGTGCACGTTTGCATTAACTTGGGGATATTCAATCTTCCAGTTATTCTACTTCCTTTAGAGGTGAATTGTGATATCTTCACAACAAAAAATACGTTCGAGTATATATACAACTACATTCATCCCCAGGGCATAGATCTGTATTTATAATAATCAAAATTCTTATTTCCAAAAATGGAAAATAATCATGCCTTAAGCATATCAAATTATGATATTTTATAACCCCTTTCAAAATATTGCTAATTTAAGAGTAAACTGAGGTGTGCATATAATGTAGAGAATTTTTCTCTTAACATACCTTTCGGGGTATATCATATATTGCTACAATATTCACTTCAAGAATAGAGCAATTTGTCATCTTTCAGACTTATCATATATTGCTAATGCGTTCACTTCAAGAATGGAGAAATTTGACTTATCATATATTGCTACCACATTCACTTCTTGGAATGGAGCATATTCAATGGGACCGATTAATGTCTTTTTTGTCAAAAATATATTATTTTTCCTTAGCCATCATTATATTATCAATATGGTGCATTGAGATTCAAACTCAACATCTTATTCATACAAAGGTGTCTTAGGTATAAATCGATGGAACTTGAACCCAACATCTTATTTTCAAGATGCATGTATTCATATCGTGCTTTTGGGAGGATGACCATTTTCAAGGGGTCAAATCTTTCTTTTAGGCTATTCCACAAAACGAGTGGATCCTTAGTAGTAAGGTATTCAATTTTCAGAATTTCGACAAGATGATAACACAAGAAAATCATAGCCTTAGCACGATTTTGATGATATGTTGTATCTTCTTTCTTTATGGCGTCTCCAAGACGCATAGCATCTAAGCGGATTTCAGCATTCAATACTCATTAAAGGTAGTTCTTGTTCGAGGCAACGAACTCAGATTTTGTAAGATTATTAACAATATGAAAAGAAAGAAAATAATACCTTTGCCTTCAAATTTGACATGACAGAGTCTCGTATTAATAACGTGTTATGAAATATAAAGCAAAGAAGAAAATGAGTAAAGAGAAGAGATGAGACTTCTTTATTTCTCATGGGGATTCTTGAGGAGTTAATTACAATAAAGGGAAACTGGAAAACTAACCCTGGGTTTCTAATTTTTTCATAAATAGATATTCACTATATATGGTAAAATAGACATTCATTGTATATGGTAAAGTAGACATTCACAATATACAGTAATATATTTATAACACAATAGATATTATTTTGAATATAACAAACCAAACACTCAATAAAAAATAATCACAACATAACTTACCCCAACATAATTTATCTCATCATAATCAATCTCAACATAACTTGTATTAAAATCAAACAATTTCTAAAAGTATGGATTAAATTTAGATTAGGGGTACTCTGCATATAATAGACAGAAACATCAAGACATCCATTGTTGTCTATTACAAAAATGTAGGCAACATCTCATATAGATTTCGTTAGAGTGGTTTTACTTAGGTTCTGACAAGAAATATGGTGGAAACACTTTTTTCCCTTTTTAAATACTTGTGTGCTCTCCTCGTTCAATAATGGGTATTTTGGGATAGTGAGTGTAGATTTTCTATTAACCTTTGAGTCCTTGCTCTCACACCAACAACGATGTAATATTTTAAAGGTAAAATAGAATTGAATTGGATCTGCACTTTTTTTAACGGCCATTTGTAAGAAAAAGAATTTGAAACATTTTCTAATGATATTCTGGCAGCTCATTCTACACTGCTTTACTATGGTTATGGCAAAATCTATTAGATAAATGATGTATAAATAACAAAAATAATGTAGACAATTTGTCTGTGGATGGCAGCTACGCAAAAGTTATGGCGGGCAAGGGCAAAAAGTTAAGAACGCAAGAGAATAAAGAAAAACAATTAAGAACTACTCCTTTTTAATTTCATCATTCACGATTTACCAAGATTTGTGTTTTTTCATTAAAGTAATATTTTATTACATTTGAGATGGGGGAAAGAGAAATGAGAGACCAGATTACGAACATCAAATCTTCATAAAAAATATGTGAAATTTCAGATAGTTTACCAAGGGAGTCATTGAAGTTTCCACTCAAAAATTATTATGTTGTGTGGTTTAAAATCTTTTCGTAATCACACGAACCACAAATTACAGTACAGTATAAGATAAAGAGGAATTTCAATCCCAGATATGGCTAGACGTAAAAGAATATATACGATTATTATTTTTATTTAAATAAGAGTCCCAAAATCAAAAAAAATCTTCCAATGGCTAGCAGATGAATTGTGTTCTAAGATTTTGTGTTCAGGGCTGGTCCTTTTCTTTTGGTGGATTTTATCTTTGGGCTGTTTTCCTGTTTTGTATGTTGTTATTAGAAAAAAATTCACTAGTAAATTTAAACTAATAATTAGATATTTTGTAGCAATAGTTTCATAATTGTTCGAAATAACAATTTGTATATGTATTTAATGCGCAAGACAACATTAAATACATACACAAATACTATTATTACTTTATTTTTCGATAACAATTTTAGTTTAAAAAGGCAAAAGAATTTCAGATCTCTTACATCACGTTCACCCAATTAATAGAAGATTAATCGAAGATTGTATTGCTTTTTTGATTAGTTTCAAAAATCAAAATAGGTTTGAATGATTAAAAAAAAAATTCTATTTTTCTATTTTTTTTTTCTTCTTTTTCAGTTTTTTTCCTTCGTATTTTTCATTTTTTATTTTTGTACTCTTTCTTTTTTTTCTTTACAATCTTTTTTATATTTCTTTTTCTGTTTTTGTTTTCTCCATCGTTCTTTTTATTTTTATTTTCTTTGCACTTTTTTATTGTATTTTCTTTTTTTCTTTATTGTTCATTTTTTTCTTTTTTTAAAATCATTTATAAAAAATTGTTTTTTTGTTGTATTTTATATTTATATGTTTTTTACATTTTGTGTTTATTTGTATCAAATTATATATTTTAAATAAATTTATTGTTTGCATTTGAATAGTTTATCTGTGAATGTGCATAATTTACCATTTGTATTTGTGTACAAACAAGCATTTATATTAATTGTATTTGCTTGAGTCCGAAAGATACAAATATGCAATGTACCATTTAATACAAATGTAGTGTTAGTATTTGTATGTCAAATTTATCATTTGCATTTATAAATATATAAACATATATCATTTGTATATGTATGGTTCAAATTGTATAAACATGTACCATTTGATAAAATATAAACAAATAAACATGATATGTCTATGTATAAACATGATATGTATATGTATAAATGATATGTATATGTATAAGTATAAATGATATGTATATGTATCATTTGTATATGTGTGGTTCAAATATAAAATATAAATATGTATAAATTGAAACACTCTAGTTTTGACCCTTAGAAAATTTCTGGATTTTGAGCTCTCTG
>NC_061116.1:165959229-165983439 GCF_002878395.1 Capsicum annuum | reverse complement strand
GGTGGTTCAATTGGCTAAAAGGGTTTGAGTCCTTAACTATTAAATTGGTTTATGTCTCTACTAGATAATGGGTTCGAGTCCCTAAACTTTGAATTGAATCAATGTCTTTGTTAGACAATGGGTCCGAGTCCCAAAGTCAAATGAATGATGGGTTGATTGATAATGGTAATGGCATGTTGTACGCTTGCAAGTGGTATTATTATGACGATACCAACGAAGTGCCTTCGGTAAGTAATTGGCCTAATGGTTGTGTATGTGAAATGATGGTTTTAAATTGGGCTTTAAAGTGGCATGTCTAGCAGGGCCGTGAAAGTAGAGTCCGAATGACTAACACTAGAAATCGTGCTAGCCAGTGCGGATGTGTTTATGATCGGGTGGTTCGAGTCCCCTGAATGAATATATGAATGGGAGGTTCGAGTCCCCCATAATACATGTATTGGTGCTTAAGTCACCTTGATTATTCCGGGAGGTTTGAGTCCCCCATATAGGCATATACGACTATGGATATTCTCTGATTCGTGCGACTACATGCATTGGGGCCCTTTCAGTTAAGGGAGAGCTGGATCCATATAGCTCGTGGGTGCCTTATTATATGATGGTTATGCTACACAACCTAGGTTAATATTTTGAAAGTTCATGCTAATCCTATTCCCTACCCAGGCATGATATATAAATATGTATATATGTACTATATAGGTCATGTGCATTGGTTAATTGGTTTTGAACTATTGGCATTATATTATCCTTATCCTTGAGTTACATAATAGCGCTCCAACCACTAATCATCCTCGAACGTTGTATCCCTACGCAATGCAAGTGCTGGTTATACTATCACACCTCCTGCTTAGTGACTTGGATTCAGGGACAGCTTATGTTTACCTGAAGTGGTGAGCTTTCATACTTAGGAAGACTCCGTTTCTTGTTTTGAGTTTCTTTTGTCTTTATTGGTTTAGACTTGGATATTGGTTTTGGCTATGCTTGGGGGTATGTCTCGACTGGATATTCTTGTTTTTGTTTTAGAGGCTTTGTATGGGCAAACTGTCGACCTGGGTATGTTATGGAATAGACATGGATTTGATTATTTAATTGTGATTTATTGGTTGGTTGGATTGGAAATCGGGGGTGATCTTCGGTCCTTGTTAGACTTGAGATGCCCATTACGACATATCCTGATTCGGGTCATGTCATAAATCATTTCTATATGTATCATTGTATAAACAAGTTTGAATTATATAAAATATAAATGATAGTGCAAACTATAAAATACAAATGCAAACTATAAACTACAAATACAAGTGCAAACGTTAAAATACAAATATAAAGGTGAACTATAGAATACGAATACAATTGTATAAACGAATATAAAATATAAATAATGGTGCGAATACAAATGCAATAAATGATTGTGGTATTTTCATTATCATACATGATTTGTGCACGACGTAGCCATATTTTTTAAAAATACAAAATAAATAAAAAATAGAAACAAAAGAAAATGAGAAAGAAAAAAAAAAAAAAAAAAAAGAAAAAAAAAAGAAAAAAAAAATAGAAGCTAGAAATAGAAGAGTAAAAATAAAAGCGAAAGGAGAAAAACGAAAAAACAAAAATTTAAAAAAAGAAGAAGAAGAAAACGGAAATAGGAAAAGAAAAATAAAAATATAAGAAAGAAAAAATTAAAAAATTAAAAAGAAAAATTCATAAAGAGATAAACCAAAAAAAAAGGAACAAAAAGAGAGAAACAGGAGAGAGAGAGAAATGAAAAGACAAAAATAAAAAAGAAAAAGAAATCAAAATAAAAAAATGATTATAAAAAAAGAGAAAATGAAAAAAACTAACAAGAGAAAAGAAAGAGAAAAAAAGGTAGAGATATAAGTGAGAGAAAAAAAAAAGAAAAATAAGGGAGGATAAATCATTAAAATATTATTATTGTTTCTATCCCACATAATATTTTTTAAAGTTTTGCTACTTAGCCTAATTATATACTTAAATTTGCTACTTCTTGTATTTTTTCTTATTATTTATCATCTAACCTAATTTCTTAGTCTAAGTTTTAATAATTACATTTTATAGATTTTGGTTAGTGATTGATGTACTTAGGACTCTAATATACAAATATTAACTAACAAGTTTTGTTACTATTTTAGTTACGTTTAAAGATAAAAAAAATAAAAGGGGAGTGATACACTTCCTTTATTTTCTCCAACGTCCTCCATTATTCTCTACCATCCCCAATTATTATTAAGTATTAGAATTCAAATCTTGAAAGATTACGTGAGTAAATCTGAGTATCATGAATGCATTAATACCCTATTCAAATTTGTACGAATACACAATATATATATATATATATATATATATATATATATATATATGTATGTATGTATGTATGTATGTATGTATGTATGTATGCATGCACAAACACAGAACAGATGTATTCACATATGTATATGCATAATGTATATATGAACTAAAACATAGCAAACGTATATACATATGTATATGCATATGTTATGTGACCAACACAAAACAAACTTGTATACATATATAGTTATACAAAAATATCCATATACATAGCAAAAAATGTGCATCAAATACATTTATATGTATATATAAATATATAGATAAAAAACACTGTTAAAAAAAGTTTTGTCAGCCATTTGACTCAAGCATAACAATTACTTGAAAGCCTAATCAACACTAATATGGCGAAATTCGGTGAAAATTAAAAAAATACTGATGAAGATAAAGCTAGAAAATTCAACAATACCCAAATGAAAAATTAACCTTATACGCTACTTTTAGGTGAGAGAAATTTTTTTATTTTAATTAGGTGAGAGAAGTGAGAAAAAAATCTTACTTTTAATTAGAAACGGTATATACACTACTTTTTTTTTTTGTATATAGGATCCCATATTAAGAAATAGCTAAGGAAACAAGTAATCACATACAATACACTGAGTCGTTTTATACGCACCACATAATTTTTCCTTATTTTATTTCATTTGGTTGGTTTCTCTATTCTTTTTCAAAATATACATATACAAAAATATAAAATAGTATAAAACCACAATAGCAAATTTACCAATGATAATTGTCACAATCTAAAAATGGGTTATGATTGACATTTATCACGGCTCAGCCTTGATAAATTAATCAATCACCCAAACTGATAAAGAAAAATTAAAATTCTCAACAAGTAACAATAATAACAAAATGAGAATTCTAGAATGATGTCATGCCAACTAAAAACATATATAGAATGGAGATTTTAAAGAAATAACATGAAATCCTCAAAAACTTGATGTCATAAGTGTAGAGCATCTAAATACAACTCAGGAATACTAAAATATGAAAATTAGTCTCTGCAAAAAAAGTAAGACATCTAAAATAGGTGAGAGGGACTTTGGAGTCGGCTCTAAAGTCCTAAAGCACGCCAGTACCTCGATCACTCTTCAGATAAGCACGAAATCAATTGTTGCATCCTGTATTCATACTCGGATCTGCACTGAAAGAAAATAGTAGGGTTGAGTACGATCCACTTGTACTCAATAGGTATCATAGGGCGATTGAGCAAAACAGATAATAATATAAGTAAAATAACACTATGATTATGTCAACTGCAGGCAAAAAAGTTCCAAATGGTAGCTCACATCGTTTCCACTAATAGTTCTAATATATATCTATATATATCTACATATATATATATATATATATATATATATATATAACAACACAGATATACAGAAGAATATACTGAAACTAAATAACAACACAGATATACAGAAGAATATACTGAAACTAAACACAAGTCAAGAAAAACTAAAGATATTGAAAGATGCATATGCAATGTAATGTTATGCAGTGAGGATGAGATGAATGGTAAAAGTTATCACATGACTTTCTATGTACACCTACCGAGCTCGAAGCTCCCAAGGTAGGATTCATGGGGGTTTCGCAACACATATACTATAACTCATAGCTTATATCTTAATCCACCTATTCGGCTCGTGGTCACAGAGAGGGTCTATATAAAAATGTCACACTTTTTTTCAAAAATATTATTCCTTAATGGTACTGACATCTCATGAATGTATATGTATGAAATGAGAATGTAATGCTCACAATCAAATTAGTATGAAGATATTCAATTCATTCAACACGTATATAAGTAGGCCCAAAAGTTAGTTTAATATGTCCACAATTCATGATTATCAATTCAAATTAGGTAACATTGGAATAAATATACATGTAAGACATCATTAATATCATATCAACCTCTAACTCGGACATTTCTATCATGAAAAGGCAACCAATACTCAATAAGGCCTAAAATAATAATTGCCCCGCACAGACAGCATATCTAGAATAAAGGCAATCAACAAAACTATTAATGACCAATGATATTAAATAAAGCCCCTACAAGGGCAATACACAATATCAAATATCACAAGTCAACAACAACAAAATTTAAGCCCCCACTTAGGCACACAACAATAATATAATCTCCAAATTTAAATTCCATAGTTATTTTTCCCCATCCATAGTATGCTTTACCGATTTATTAACTACCCAATTCAATTTGAAAGAAGTAAAGCCATAACCTACCTTAAAATGACGAAATCCAAGCCTAAGATATTCAACACGGAGCTTTTCCTTTTTTAATGATCTCTCAATCAACTAAAACATTCCAAAATAGCATATATGCATTAAGAAAAAAAGCTAAAGATACTCATATTCCCATATGTGAGTTGGGTCCAAAATGAGTTTGAAAAATAATTTTAAAAATAAAAAGAATACAATTAAAATTTTCTTTTAGAAATACATTTCCCAAAGTTATTGGAGTCAATAGTTTAAAACCCACGCAAAAATGGGTTAAAATGAGGTCCTAATTAAGGAAAATTATTATTAAGCTTTACTGATAAAATCCTCAAAATTCATTTCAAATTATGATTAAAAGGTATTTTCGAGGATGTAATCAATGAAAAATAAAGAAAATATGATTTAGGTGTTTACCTAAGCAAGAATAGTGAGAAAACCTTAAGACATTGTCTCTTTCTGAAGCTCGAAGGTTAAAGAATGGTGAAAATTGTAAAAATAAGGTTTATATACTATTCTATGAATAGTACATCGCGAATGCGGTCAACCCTTCGCGTTTGCGAGGGTCGATGCTGACCATGCCACTAAAATGGATTTCATATTCGCGGCCAATGTTTCGTGTTCGCGGAGGCTGATAATTCAAGCCTTCGCATTTCTGACAGCCTCATAGCATTCGCGAAGAAGGAAAATATCCTTCTCTGTGTTTGCAGACAGAGGCCTACATTCGCAAAGAAGGATCGAGCTTGCACCAGATATCAACAAAAATACTAATTCTACATGTTTTTGAATTCTCCGAATGGACCCTCGAGATTTATTTGGGACCTGAAAGAAATATATTGTATATGTTATCAGGCCATTTTTTATGTTCCAGACTCAATGGTGAAGTCAATTTTTTTTAAAAATATTTTTTCAATAAATTAACCCCTGAGAACCCCTTTTCACTATTTTTTCAAATGAAGAGTTGAAATACAAAATAAAGATTTTGAATCTGATCAACCCCACTACTAACCCAAATTCGATATTTTGAACCTAGTGGAACTGTCCAAAATGTCTAGCTAAAATAAACATTGTCTTCGCTACCAAGGACAACCTTTCATCCAATGGAACTGAATTCCAAAGACGCAATAAGACTCATCAGTAATGTATCATCGAAGTATAGATACATGAAAATATGAAGTAACGACTGAAAAGTCTTAAGGTAAGGCCAGCTCATAAGAAACCTCCCCTACTATCTAAAGAATCTCAAATGGTCAAATACACCTCCGACTAAGATTTCCCCTCTTCCTAAACCTAATCATACCCTTCATGATTGATACATAAAGAAAGACACAATCATCAATCCCAAATTTAAAGGCACAAAGCCTACGGTCCACGTAACTCTTTTGTCTACTCTAGGTTTCCCGAAGCCTATCTTGAATCATCTAAACCCTATCCAAAGACTCACAAAGCAAGACTGTACCACAGGATCTAATGTCTACGGTCTCAAACCAACAAATAGAAGATCGACAAGTCCTACCATACCACGCCATGAAAGGTGTCATTTCAATACTCAAATGGTAGCTATTATTATTATAAGCAAACTCCTCTATGGCAAAATGCTGATCCTACTGATCTTTGAAGTCCATAACACATGTCAAACTATATCCACCAAAACTTGAATAGTCTGCTCCAACTGACCATTGGTATGCGGGTGGAAACTTGTGCTAAGGTTAACTTGGGTACCCAACTCCTCCTGAAATGTCTGGCAAAATCTAAAAGTGAAAACTGAGCCTCTTTCTAAGATAATAGACATGGTTACCCCATGAAAACAAACTATCTCTTAAAAATATATACGAGAAAACCTCTCAACACTGAAGGAAATTTAAATCGGTATAAAATAGGTTAGTTTGGTCAATCGATCCACGATGATCCAATTGATCATAGAACCACGAGAACTATAGGAAACCCGTTTATGAAGTCTATAGTGATTCTCTCCCACTTCTACTCAGGAATGAGTAATCTCTTAAGGAAACCACCCGATCTCTAATGCTCGACCTTCACCTGCTGATAACATAAGCAATAAGCTACAAAGTCTGCCACATCTTTCTTTATACCATCCCACTAATAAAGCTACTTCAAATCATGATACATCTTAGTCACCACTGGATGGATAAAATATCTAGAGCAATGCACCTCTTCTAAAATCAATCTTACCCATTCACCAACTCTTGGAATACAAACTCAAGCTCCAATCCTTAAAACACCATTAAAATCAAGAGATGTTGCCTTAATCTTACCTTTCAACACCTTATCTTGGATCACCCTCAAACTATCATTAACAAATTGGTGATCTCGGATCTGCTCTACCAAAGAAAATTTAGCATCAACAAAGGTTAAAATACCTCAAGTGTTAAATATCAGGCCTAACCATTTGGTTATATAAACATTGAATCTCCTAGGATAAAGGCTACTCTTGGGTCAAGATATGAGCTAAACTCCCCATACTAGTCGAATTCTAGCTCAAGGCATTTGCAATCACATTAGCCTTGCCTGAATGATAAAGAATAGTGAGTTCATAATCCTTAAGTAACTCAAGCCAACATTATTACCTCATACTAAGATCTCGCTGGCTGGAGAAGTATTGAAGTTTAGGATGGTCCGAGAAAATTTCACAAGGAACTCCATACAAGTAATGAAGCACAAACACTACGGCTGCCAACTCCAAATCATGTATGGGGTAATTTCTTTCAAGAGGTTTCAACTGACAAGAGGCATAAGCAATCACCTTACACTCATGCATCAACACCATGCCCAAACTAACACAAGAAGTATCACAAAACATAGTAAAATACACACCCTCTATAGGCAAAGTCAACAACTCCTTAAGATTTTAGGAGCTACTTTCACATGTATCTGGCCACTACATACCACTATTTTTTGAGTCAGCGTGGTCAAAGGAGTTGTAATAAACGATAAACCCTCTACAAAATATCGATAATAACCTATCAAGCCCATAAAACTACAAATATTGGTAGGATAAATAGGTCTAGGACAATCATAAATCATCACTATCTTGGCCAGATGAACTATAATACTATCTTTGGACACCACATGACCCAAGAAAGGAATAGAATCCAACCAAAACTCACACTTGGAAAACTTGACAAACAACTCCTCATCACGTAACCTCTGAAGTACAATCCTCAAATATTTCACATGATCATCCTCACTCTTGGAATAAACCACGATGTCATCTATAAATATAATCACAAAAAAGTTGAGATACGACTAAAATAATTGGTTTATTAACTCCATGAACATTGTAGGGGTATTATTCGACCCAAAACACATAACCGAAAACTCATAATGACCACACCTAGTCCAAAAGGTCATTTTTAGAATATCCAAAGCTCAAATCTTTAATTGGTTATATCCAGATCTCAAATCAATCTTGGAAAACACATAAGTACCCTAAAGCTGGTCAAAAAGATCATCAATGCGAGAAAGAGGATACTTTTGCTTAACTGTTACCTTATTTAAGTGCCTATAATCAATAAATATATGCATAGAACCATTATTTTTCTTTACGAACAAAATAAGATCACCCCAAGGAGATAAACTAGGTCTAATGAATCCCTTACTCAACATATTCTGGAACTACCTCTTTAATTTAATAGGAAGGAATGAAAATGAGCTTGGTGCTTGGCTTCACACCAATAGAAAAATTAATATCATAATCTGTACCAGGTAAATCTATAGGAAATAGATCCATGAACTCATGAACAACCTGAATAGAATTCATAGGAGGCGGTGAGGCAATATTAGTATTATGGACATAAGCCAAATTAAAAAAAAACACCCTCTCTTTAATGTGATGAGTAGGTAGAAAGGATATAACATCCTTTGGACCTGAACTAAGCATACCCTTCCAAGCTAACCTTGGCACACCCGGTGCAGCTCAGGTCACGGTCTTGGAATGACAGTCCAACATAGAATAATAGAGGCTAAATCTATACCCAATATAGCATTAAAATAAACTATATCTAAGATAATCAAGCTACCTAAGTCTTATGGATTACAAAGAAAACCACACAAATTAATACACCCAATCCACCAATAAAAAATCTTTTATAGGGGTAGAAACATGAAAAGGCATAGAAAAGGGATCACTACAATATTTAAACCAAAAGAAAAATATGTAGACACATAGGAGAATGTAAAACCAGGGTCATATAACATGAATGCAGATCTATAGCAACTAAAATGATATCGTTAACAAATGCATGAAATACCTCCATTTTGGATCTCCTAAGTATAGCATAACACTGACCATGTCTGCTCTCAAATTGAGTAACCATACAACCACCTCCAGATGCTCCCCTACCTCTAAATCTAACACCTCTAGCATCATTAGCACCACCCTTACCACTCTATAAACCATCTTTCACTGTAGAAATAAGGGTAGGACAAAGATAAAGCAAAGAACCCTCTAGAGTCGGTCCATAAACATATCGAGGGAAATCCTTGGCCATAGCGACAAATTTATCACATAAAAACATCCCTTATGGCTTGACGCAATTTGAGAAGAGGTAGATAAACTAAAATGATCACTTTACCTTAAAGAACTGGTCTTGGAGCCTCCACCCGTATGATATGATACCCGACTACCAAAAACTGCAGAGCGTAAATGCATACCACATGATCCTTACAATATGTATTGAATTGACCTACTATGATACTCATGGAAACCTATACTAAAGAAATCTCTACCTCGAGAGATATGTGCACTAAACTCACCCTAACAATGCACTTTCTCAGTGCCTCCCTGAGTAGCCTAAATAATAGAATCATTCATTTTGGTATGCTCAATAACACTCTAAAAAGAAGCCCCTAAAACTACCACTTGGGCTATAGCCAACTGATTTGTACCATATAACCCCTTCACAAACTCTTGAATCCTCTCTAATTTGATGGAGATGCTAATAGTTGAATATATTGATAAGGTGTAAAAATGTGTCTTATACTCAAAAATAGACATGGATACTTGCTCCAAATGATCAAACTCATCTCTTATCTGATTTCTCAAGCTATATGGCACAAACCTCTTTAAAAAGCCTCAAAAAACTGAGTCCAAGTCATAGAATTCAAACTCCAAGGCCTACAACTAGAAAGTGACCTCCACTAATCCCTAGACACATTTTTCAACTAATATATAGTATAAGCAACTCCATACGACTCAAGGGATCCAAGATTATGTAACTTCTCCTAGAAATCAATTAAAATCTAGTAGGCATCCTCGCCAATAGTTCTACTAAACTTGGGTAGACCCTAGAGAATAAGAACTTCTCAAATATCTTTTGATCATTAGAAGACATAGTTATACCCGAAGTAACTAGAGGAATATTGAGTCTTGTAGGCAAAGAATCTACAAGTGGGGGTACTATAGATGATGGTTGTACAAACATAGGAATACCATAAGTATATGCCAATACCGATTGTGTAATATCACTCAAAGTTTGAGGAATACTAGTTACACTCAAGGGAACACCCTCTAAACAAGTCAAGTTATGAACCAAAAGACCCTGAAGCACTAGAGTGTCGACTGAACTCTTTAGAAGTTGAGTGACTCCAAACCCTCTATCTAATATTTATCCATGGAATACATAACTTCGAGATTGAGAAAGGCCTTTCTAGCATGTCCTCTAGCTGGGGGCAGCTCCTCGTGCCCATTCTCTACTTCTAGGCCAACCACATCCCCTGCCTCATTCTTAAAATTGAGGTTCCTATATTGAGTGTCATCTTAGCATCTCTAGCCTCTCAGGACCTAGTTGTCACTATCTGCATAAAAAAGAATGGAATACAAGTTTAGAATATTGTATATGAACAACATGTACAATAATGAATCAAATTAGAAAAGTTTTCCCTAAAGATGTCTTATAGCTTATTGAAGATAGATATGAATGTCTACGTATTGATATATAAGACTCTACTAGACATAATTCTCATAAGCTTATGAGACTAATGAATCTAGCTTCTTTGATACCAATTAATCATGACCTAAAAATGAATCATGACGGTACTTATCGTGGACTAGTCTTGATAAGTAAGCCTATCACCCAAACTAATAAAGAAAAAACAAAATTCTCAACAAGTAATAATAGTAATAAAACAAGACATCTAGAATGAAGTCAGACCAATTCAAAACATAAATAAAACTAAAATACAAAAGAAATAACATAAAATTACAAAATATTAGGTGTCATAAGTTGCAAGGCCCCGAGACTACACTCTAGGTGTCATATGATACTTACAATACCGAAGGACGACAAGCTAACCTATGACTAGTATCTGCTGTGAGCACTGAACATAATACTAAAATATATATGCGGAAGAAATCTAAAAATGCCATAAGTCTCTCAAAATCTGAAATAATAACTCAGTATAACTGATAATAACATCTGAAAACTGAATAACTGGCTATACTAGTCTGAAAGCCTCTAACTGTCTGAATATGGAGTTGATGGGACAAACCTCTAACTAAATCTGAATGAAATAACTACTGAACTGCTAAAATATTAAAATAGATAGACTCTGTCCTCAAAATATGTGGACTTACCACTATATCTGCTATTGATAGCCTAAGTTGTAAAGTGCAGTCAGGAGCTTGAGCATTCGAACCTATGAAATGAGACATCATAGCACAAAAAAAAGAGTATGCATCAGTACATGGAATGTAATGGTATGTTAAGTAAGGTAAGGCTGATATTTATGGGTTCATATATATGAGATAATAAATGACTGAATAAATATAATGAAATAACTGGGTGTGAGCACATGCAAAACTGTAACTACTGAACATACTGAACAAAAAATAATGTGCATATAAGTATACATCATGTATCTGAGATTATACTGAAACTGAGTACTAAATTCTAATGGCTGAGTAACTAATAACTGATAGCCATGGTTCTGTAGAATTGACTGAGTTCCTTAATGAATACTGAGACTGAACTGTAAGAGTAGGAGTGTTCATCTAACTGACATACCCCGATATAAACTGATTTGGAGTCCAACCTGTAACCCCAGTTGGAAGGGTGTTATCACCTTGCCACGGGATACAACAATACTGGGTCAACCCTAATATGGTAGGAAGACTCATGAAATATGTATATATGATGGCGTTAACCTTAGTCTGGTAGGAGAATGACTTACCCTACGCTGTCTATGTAGTTCTGTAATGGAGGGACTGCTACTAAGGGTCAAACCCTCTGCTGGCAGAAATTCCCCCATCCCTGGGTTTGCTCGGTGCTGAATCTTACTCTCAACTAAATCGACACTGAACTGATCACTAGACTATACTAGGATTGACAGAACAGATATTGATCATGTTGACTGACTAAACTTAACTGATTTTACTGAGTTTTATTACTGACTGAGTACTACCGTTCTTAACCATTATTGAGACTATTCTATAACACTGCAACTAAGTAAATACTCCCAGGACTCGATAGCATAATAGATAAAATCATATCACAAATTTATCAACACAATAATAGGTTACCATGCATAATTTATTCATATGAACATTTTATCAAACACTTGGGGAGTATGATTAATGCACATGTTAATGAACAACACATAAGCATTATAACTACAACTTAAACTTGCAATTTCAAGGGTTTTAACATGGGAATTGCATTAATCAACATACATGTTATCTTTTGTTCATGAAACTTACAATTAAATCTAGAATTGAAACCCATACAACAACACAATCATGAATACAACTCAATTTGCGCATGTAAATCATGAATCTAAAAACTTATAGTTTTAAAAAGAGTTCTTAAAATTCAAGGGTAGAAGGAAACCCAAGAATGAACACCTAACATACCTTGACTGTTGTTTTTATGGGAATTGTTGGTGATTTTTTGGAACTTGATCTTGAGCTTGATGAACTAAGGTTAATTTTTTGAGTGGATTTTTTGAGATAATAAGTGAATTTTTCCTTTTGGGAGCTATAATTTCGTGTTTTAGCTTAATTGAGTGAGGGAAAAAGGACCTAATTGGCCTTAGAAATTCAAAATTTAATAAGCAAAATATGTCCAGCAATGCGGCAGGCGACGTGCCACGTCGATGGTGTCGATCCAATTATCGATGCATCGCATCAATGATGTCGATATGATAGCTAACGCGATGTGTCGAGATCGCATTGTCTTGCTATTTTGGCCATCCAAACATGACTCAAACGATGTCCAAAAATTCCAAAACTCACCCAATATGACCTATTGACATCCCTGATCATGAATCAATTTAAAAATTAACAATCTAAGGCCGAAAAGATCGTAAATAATGCCATTGAAATATCGAGGCCAACTTTGCACTTCTTTATGAAGGAGTCATGAAACACTGAGTGCACAGATGCTAAGTCTATAGGCAACCCAACCTCATAAGCTACCTTATCGAAATGACTCAGTATTCTTTAAAGACCAATATATCGGGGACTAAGCTTCCCCTTCTGACCAAACCTCTTCATCCCTTTTATGCAAGAGATTTTCAAATACACATAATCACCGATCTCAAATTTAAGGTCTTTTCTTCTTATATCTGCATAAGATTTTTGTCTGCTCTGGGTTGCCTTAAGCCTCTCTCTGATTAACTGCACATTCTCTACAGTATCAAACACCAAGTCAGGCCCACTACCGTAACCTCACCTACTTCAAACCAACCAATAGGAGATATATGTCTTTTCCCATAAAGAGCCTCAAACGAATCCATCTGAATACAAGAATGATAGCTATTATTATACGCGAACTCCACCAAAGGTAAGTGATCATCCCAAATACCCTTAAAGTCGACTACACATGATCTAAATATAACCTCAAGGGTCTAAATGGTCCTTACTACTTAACTATCTGTCTGAGGGTGAAAGGCTGTACTGAGGTGAACTTTGGTACCAAGACCCTTCGAAAAAGCTTTTCAAAAATCAGAGGTGAACTATGTACCTCTATCAGAAATAATGGACAATGGGACACCGTGCAACCTAACCAACTCTCTGATATAGAGCCTAGAATATTCCTCAGCTAAATAAGAAGTATGAACTGCCAAGAAATGGGCTGATTTGGTTATCCTGTCCACAATCACCCAAATCGAGTCATGTTGACGACGAGTACGAGGCAAACCCATCATAAAGTCCATGTTCACTTCTTCCTACTTTTATGTGGGCATACTAAACTCCTGCATGGAACAACTAGGATTTTGATGTTCAATCTTAACCTGCTGACATGTAGAGCACTTAGCCACAAACTCTGCAATGTCCCTCCTCATCCCACTCCACCAATAGATCTCTCGTAAATTATGGTATATCTTAGTAGCCCCTAGATGAATAGAGTAACGCGTACCATGTGCTTCTACATGAATTCTCTATATCATGACATCCACTTATGGCACACATAGCCTTCCTTAGCAACGCAACACATCATCTCCTACTTCAGAGAAAACCTCCATTTTCTGGTCTCTGACTGACTCTTTTAGCTTAACTAAACTGGGATTTCTATCCTACTTTTGTTTTACCTAGGAAACTAAAGAAGACTCTGCACTATTCTATACCTATACACTACCCTCAGATGAATCAACCAAATGGACACCTAGTCTAGCAAGCTGATGAAATTCCTGAATTAACTTCTTCTTACCATCCTTAACATGCGCAACACTACCGATGGACAACCTACTGAGGGCATCTACCACTACATTAGGCTTGCTTGGATGATACAGAACCCTCATGTCATAATCTTTCAACAACTCTAACCATCTTCTCTGATGTAAGTTTATGTCTTTCAGTGAAAACACATACTACAAGATTTTGTGGTCTATGAATACATCAACATGCACCCCATAAAATAGTGCCTCTAAATCTTTAAGGCAAACACAACAGATACTAATTCAAGATCATGGGTGGGATAAATTCTTTCATGGGGCTTAAGCTATCTGGAGGCATAGGCCATAACCTTACCCTTCTGCATTAAAACATATCCCAAGACAAGGCTAAAAGCATCACAATATACAACAAATCCATCTGAACCATCGGGCAAAGTTAAAATTAGGGTTGTAGTGAGTCGAGTCTTCAACTCTTGAAAACTCTTCTCACAAGAATCTAACCACTGAAACTTGACTTTTTTTTGAGTCAATCTGGATATGGGGGATACAATAGACAAAAATCCTTTAACAAAGCATTGGTAATATCTAGCCAAACCCAAAAAACTCCTGATATCTAATGAAGAGATGGGTCTAGGCAGTTTCTCACTACTTTAATCTTTTGAGACTTAATTCTAATGCCATCATCAGAAATGATATGACCAAGAAAAGATACTGATCTTAGCCAAAATTTGCACTTACTGAATTTGGCAAACAACTTTAGGGCTTTGAGAGTCTGTAATACTACTCTGAGATGGTCTGCGTGATCATGTTCACTGCGGGAGTAGTCAAGGATGTTATCTATGAAGACTATGATGAAAATATCCAAGTACTTCTTGGACACGCAGTTCATCAAGTCCATGAAAACTATTGAGGCATTGTTAAGACCAAATAATATGACTAAAAACTTGAAATGACCATAGTGAGTTCTGAAAGATAGCTTCAAAATGTCACATTCTCTGAGCTGATGATATCCGGATCTGAGGTCTATCTTAGAAAAATAACTGGCACCCTAAAGTTGGTTGAACAAGTCATCGATTTTAGGAAATGGGTATTTATTCTTGATAGTGACTTTGTTCATCTGATGGTAGTCTATACACATTCAAAGAGAACTATTTTTCTATTGCACGACCAGGACTGGTGCACCCTAAGGAGATATGTTAGGCCTGATAAATCCTTTGTCTGAGAGGTATTTTAACTATTTTTTTAACTCTTTAGGTTCAACTGGAGCCATTCTATATGGCAAATAGAGATGGGATGAGTATCAGGAAGAAGGTCTATTCCAAAGTCAATTTCCCTTTTAGGTAAAATTTTAGAGAGATCTTTGAGAAACACGTCTAGGAATTCACTTGAGACTAGAATTGACTAAAGGTTAAGAGTCTCGGATAAGTCTTTGAATCACACAAAATGATAGACACACCCTTTGGATATCATTTTTCTCACTCTAAGGTATGAAATAAGTTGACCCTTAAGTATTATGGTACTATCCCTCCATTCAAGGATAGGTTCATTTGGGAACTCAAAATAGATAACTCTTCTTCTATAATCAACTGAGTCATAGTATGAATGGATCCAATATATGTCAAGAAGGACGTCAAAATCCATTACCTCTAACTCTACCAAATCTGTTGAAGTAACTTTCAGAGATACCACAACCGGATAGTTCTTGTATACCCACCAGGCTATAATAGATTTATCCACTGGGTAGATACTGAGAAGGGTTCTGCTAAGATTTCAGGATTGAATCTGAAGTTGACAGCTATATAAGGAGTTATAAAGGACAAAAAAGCTCCTGGATCTAGCAAAGCATAAACATGTAAATGGTAAACTTGTAACATGCCAGAGACTACATAAGGAGAACTTTCCTGATTTTGTTGGGACTAGAGTGCATAGAGCCTATTTAGGTGTGCCCACTGGTGGCACTAAAAGTCACACCCTGCTGAGACGGGCAACCGAACTGAGCTGGGGGATGATTATGCTGACTCTGAAAACCCACCTGAGGCCACTCTCTGATTCTATGACCTGGTTTGCCACACCCAAAACATACACTGCTTCCCGCTCTACAGATACCCTGATGATTTCTACCATACTTCTAACAAAGAGGATTTATTCGAGCACTGCTAATACTATCCTGAGATTTATAGCCTGGCGCCCTATCCTTATTACCATTTTTGAATTTAGGCACCGGAGCACTGACTAAGGATGAATCTGGGACTAAAGATTTTAGGCGGAACTAAGGATAGTTTTCTCCTTCTGACTTAGGCAAAGCAAAACTAAAGCTACATGTTCTAGCCCTCTTGTTCTCCCTTTCTTTCTCCTTAGTATTCTATTCCTCAATCTGCTAATCATATACCATCAACCTAGCTAAGTCCATCTCCTTAATCAGTATTTTAGTCCTACATTTCTTGACCACACTATCAGACACACTAGACATAAACTTGTTCATCTTAGACCTGCTATCAGCTACCACATGAGGAGCATACCTATCCAACTGAGTAAACTTAAGGGAATACTTCTTCACTTTCATGTTGCCCTGCTTTAGGTTGATAAACTCTAACACCTTAGCCTCTCTTAATTAGAATGGAAAGAGCCTATCTAGAAAGGCAGTAGCGAACTCTTCCCATTCTATGGACCCTGCATCTGTGCCCCTATCTACCTTCTACTGATTAACCTATGTATGACCCACATCATGTAATTGAGAGGCAGCTAACTCATCACTCTCACTAGCTATTACCCTAATAATGTTTGTTACCTTCTGCGCCATGTCAAGGAATTCTTGTGGGTCCTCTTCAGACTTTGACCCTAAAAACAAAGGAGGGTTCATTCGGGTGAATTCCCAAATTCTTGCTGCAGCAGTATTGGCCACTAGGTTGTTCTGAACAACAGCTGGTAGTTCATTTTGGGCTACTACAAAATGGGCTAGAGTGATTAAAGCTACTCTGAACACTAGCACTATATGAACACTAGAAGAAATGAACTTTTTCCTAAAAATGCCTCATAGCCTCTTGTCCATAAGTGTGGTGCGCTGCACACCCATGCACAAGACTCTACTTGACATAACTTTTAGACTCACTAGGACTCTTTAGAATATTAGGCTCTGATTACCAAGTTTGTAGCACCCCAAGACTACACCCTAGGCATCACACAATACTAATAATCCAGAAGGACCCCAAGCTAATCCATGACTGGTACCTACTGTGAGCATTGAACATAATATTGAAATATATATGTGGAAGAAATCTAAAAATGCCATAAGGTTCTAAAAGTACTAAAATAATAACTGAGTATAACTGATAATAACATCTGAAAGTTGAATAACTGGCTATACTATTCTGAAAGCCTTTAACTGTCTGAATATGGAGTTGATGGGACAAACCCCCAACTAACTCTGACTGATATAATGACTGAACTAATGAAATACTGAAATAGATAGACCCTATCCTCAAAATATAAGGACTCACCATTATATTTGGTGTTGATAGCTTGAGCTGCTAAGTACGGTCATAAGCCTGCGCGTCCAAACCTATGATATGAGACATCGTAGTGAAAAAGAGAGAGTATGCATCAGTACATGGAATGTACTGGTATGCTAAGTATGGTAAGGTTGATATCTATGGGTTCATATGCATAAGATGATAACTGAATGAATGAATATCATGAAGTAATTGGGTGTGAGTACATGCAAAATGGTAACTACTGAACATGCAATACTATGCATATAAGTATACATTATGTATCTGAGATTATACTAAAACTGAGTACTAAATTCTAATGGGTGAATAACTGATAACTGATAGCCATGTCTCTGTAGAGCTGACTGAGTTCTTTACCGATTACTGAGACTAAATTGTAACTATAGGAGTGTTCATCTAACTGACATACCCCAATATAGACTGATTTGGGGTCCAACATGTGACCTAATTATGATACAAGTCAAATGGTCACCTTAACTTTTTATGACTTCTTTGAGGCCAACACCTAAAGGCTCAAGACTTGGTCACCCCAAGGGCACAAGAATATGCAAGAAAGGCCCATTTTGAGCAAGACATAAAGTAATCCCGTGTGTAAAAGGTTGCTTGGATGTTTTCTTTGATGCTAATCGGAGGACCATAAGCCTTGAAGAATGAACCATCCTCAATTTTGAGAGCATGAAAGAGGTGCCATTTATTAAGTCCAAACATACAAGGCACCATTTATAAAGATGGCGTCTCGTGAGAGCATGTGGCATTTATCTAAGAGAGTGTACTTGCTAATATATGAAGAGGGACCTTGAATATACTCTAAGGCAGTCTTGTATACACTCCAAACGTGCATCAACTTAGGGGTATTATGGTATTTTAAGAATCCTTTTTTACACTCCAAAGGAGCACCATTAAGGGTATTTTAGTCTTTGTTTGTATAAGTATAAATAGACAATTAGGCTTCTATTTTCCTCAGTTTTGATGAATTTATTGAGTGAAAATCAAATTGTATTTTCTTTCCTTAGTGTAGGGCGTGGAAAATCCATCTTAGTGTAGGTCTTAGAAAAGACATTGAAACTAGGGTCATCTTTGAGTGTGGAATCACTCTTGTTGATATTTTGGCAAGAAAGGTTTGGTGCTTGAGGAGTTAATCCCTTTGTGTCCACCTAAGAGTGTGGTGTTATCCTCCATTGGTGTTGTGTGTCTTGGTGTTTGATATTCACCTTGGTGCTATTCATTAGTGTTGGTGTATGTCTCGCTAACTATCCTTTTACTTTAATGCATTACCTCTTCTTTTTGTGTTAAATCCAATGGTTTCTTGTGTGTTCTGCTTCATCTCTTTTTCTTCTATTTGCTGGTTTTGTTTCTTTAGTCTTTAATTTTGTCTTAGTAGTTTGTTTTTTGTATCATTTGGTATCAAGATCCATGTATTAGAGTTGTTCCCACAACTCTAAGCCTTGGATCTAAGAAAATCTCTCAAAAAAAGAGTCTAGAGTCAAGAAAAATCACAAAAAAGTAGTTTCTTGTGTTGAAGTAGTAGATCTGAAACTTGTACCCTAGATCTACTAATTTTTGTTTTATTTTTATGGTTTCAAGTGCTAGATCCTTGTTCCCTAGTACCTAAGGAGTCTAGATCTATGTTTGGAAAAAGATTTGGTTATTTTTGAGTTAAATCCACCATTGTTGTGGCGTTTTTGAAGCTTTTGTGAAGGTAGAAACGTGTGGGTTGTGATGGTTGGACGTTTTTGTAGCTGATTTGTTGATATTTGTGCTTGGTTTGAAAAGGGGAACCTAGATGTAAAAGAAAAATTGAATTTGGGGTTCATTTGCCTAATGGTCAAACCGTGATCAACTCCTGAATATTGATCTTGTTGATCCATCATCTTCAAATCTTGTTAAAGAAGAATATTCAAGTAGCTTGATTGATCCAAAAAGAGAGAAGAAAGAGAGTTTACTAAGTGTTTGTACAAGAATATTCCCTAGCATATTCTAAGTATTCCAAAAAGGAAGAGGGGACAAGGGGATAAGCAAGTACAATTGAAAGTACATTTGAAAGGACCAATCCATTTTGAATTCTTCTTATCCTAAGTGTGTTTGACCGAAACAAGAGAATTGGTATTCGAAAATTTTGAAAAATGATGTCCAATCACAAGATGCCACGTCATCACTAGTGTAACAACCAAATTGATTTCTTAACTAGATTTATAAGTTTCTATTTATTGTTTATAGTTTATTTTGTGTTGATTCTATCACTAATTATCAAACTAGTAACTACCTACTGGGTTGATAATTAGTTTAGAGTCCTTTTGTTTTGTGTCATCATTCTTTGTGTGCTTTTATCATTTTATAATTCGTAGTATCTTGTTGGTTCAAGTTCAAAAGCAATTTTTCCTTGAGTCAACTCAAACAAAAATCTATTTTGTACAAAATTAGACCTATCCCTTAATCACTCATGAAGTACAAGCCAAATTTTCAACACTTGTAAAATCAAGTGTGAGGTAAAACCAAAATTGAGAGTTGGTGAGGCTTTTTTTGAACTAACTAGTTTGTTTTCTTTTGTTTGTTTTTGTATTTTCTTGTAGGTACCATGGCTTCCAATAATTTTAATGCGCTATTTTATCACCTCAATGAACATTGTGATAGCATCAATGACCATCTTGAAGATATGAAATGGCACATTGGAAGGCTACGCTAATTGATACCTAAATTGTTCCCACAAAATCCAACTCCTCTTGTCTAAACACCTTGTGGTGAGGGATTTCCAAAGGAAAAAGTGGGATACCATGATCCAAACCAAGGTAAAGAAGAATTCGCTCAAGGACTTCAAGGTAAAATATCTAACTCTTACACTTTTATGCATGTGAACGATGATTGTATGGCTAGTAGACCATTGAGTGTGAGTGGTAGATTATCTATTTATGAGTCCATTCTTTCTTTTCCTCTTGAGGATGATTTATATGTTGTGAATATGGATACACTAGTTGATCCTATTGATGACCGAATCTACTCTTCTTGTAAGATCAATTTAAGTCCACCTAGTGTTAAAGCCAATGTGTTGAATGAAAATACATCGTCTATTGATTCTTTGCCAATTGTTGATGATGTGCATGTTGTAAGTGTGGATACACTAATTTATCCTATTGATGAACAAATTGACTCTTCTTATAAGATTAATTTATGTCCACCTAGTGTTGAAGCCTATATATTGAACGGAAGTACATCGTCTTGTGTGATTGGTATTGACCAACTTATTTGTAAAAATTGTCCACCACTTGATTATCTATGGGATGTACTTAATAAAACTCAAGTGAGTGAAGTACTTGAATATGTTGGTTAACAAAATAGTAGTGAACCCGAGAGCTATTCTTGGGATAATCTTGTACTTGAACGCTCTTTGAAATTTGATAATTGTCTTTTAGAGAGTGAAGAACTCATGTGTTTCCAATCTATCTATGGATTAGATCATGCTCTCTGGATTAGATTATGCTCTCTTTAAGTATAATGTCTTGTTTAAAAATGATATAAACACTCCTAATGAGCCTAGTGATGAAAAGGATGGTATAGCCTACCTTGGAGGCTATAGCCTATATGCTAATCCACTATGGCGTGACAATATTCCTCCTAAAGATGGAAATCTCTTCTTGGAAAATGAGAGTACTCTTAAGGGTAAGGAATGTGTAGTTTTGTCAGCTACTCCTTCTTATACTTTGTATGACTTTATTGTTGAGAGTAATCATGGTAAAAATTAGGAAACTACTAATGAGTACACACATGAGGGCATCTTAGTAGAAGTTGACTTGAGTGATACCTTTCTCCACTCTTTATTTTCCTTAGATGATATGTATGTTATTATATAGAGTATACCGTTTAGTTTGGGTGGAGACCATGGAAAGGGTAGTGTTGTCTAGACCCGTGTCTATGGCCACACTTCCCATTTGACCCGAGAGCTAAATATAGAATTGATGATGTTGGTGAATCCCATAACCAAATCCTTTATGCATCTTTCATTGAATTTTTAATTTTTAAGTCAAAGGATCCTTGGATATACTTCAAATATGTGCAACCTTGGCCTTTTGAGATGATTTATTATGCTAACCCTAACCCTCATACCATGAGAAGTTTGCATTTATTTGTTCTCTCTTCGGTTTTGCAAGGTTTGGATTTGAGGTTGAATCTTTTTCAATAAAGGGAGGATGATACAAGTCAAATGGTCTCCTTATATTTTGATGAATTATTTGAAGGCAAACAACTAAAGGCTCAAGACTTGGTTACCCCGAGGGCACAAGAATATGCAAGGAAGGCTGGTTTTGAGCAAGACAAAGCAATACCGTGTGTGGAAGGTTGCTTGGATGCTTTCCTTGATGCTAAGCCTAGGACCATAAGCCTTTAAGAATGAACCATCCTCAGTTTTTAGAGCATAAAAGAGGAGCCATTCATCAAGTCCAAACACACAAGGCACTATTTATAAAGATGGAGGCTCATGAGAGTACGTGGCATTCATCCAAGGGAGTCTACTTGCTAATATGTGAAGAGAGACCTTGAATATACTCCAATGCAGCCTTGGATACACTCCAAAGGTTCCTCAACTTAGGGGTATTATGGTCTTTTAATACTCCTCTTTTACACTCCAAAGAAGTACCCTTCATTAAGGGTGTTTTAGTTTTTATTTGTAATAAGTATAAATAGACAACTAGGCTTTTATTTACCTCAGTTTTGATAAATTGATTGAGTGAAACTCAAATTTTATTATCTTTCCTTAATTTAGGGCTTGGAAAATCCATCTTAGTGTAGGTCTTGGAAAAGACATTGAAACTAGGGTCATCTTTGAGTGTGGAATCACTATTGTTGACATTTTGGCAAGAAAGGTTGGGTGCTTGAGGAGTTCATCCCTTGGTGTCCACCTAAGAGTGTGGTATTATCCATCATTGGTGTTGTGTGTCTTGGTTTTTGATACACATCTTGAAGCTATTCATTAGTGTTGGTGTATGTCTCACTAACTAGCCTTTTACTTTAATGCATTTTCTCTTCTTTTTGTGTTAAATTCGATTGTTTCTTGTGTGTTCTACTTCATCTCCTTTTATTGTAGTTTCTGGTTTTTGTTTATTTAGGCTTTAATTTCATATTAGTAGGTTGTTTTTTGTATCAAGTTGGAAAGGTGTTAGCACCTTGCCACGGGATACTAACAATACTGGGTCAACCCTAATCTGGAAAGAGCACTCATGAAATATATATATATATATATATATATATATATATGTAGCGTCAACCCTAGTCTGGAAGGAGGACGACTTAACCTACATTGGCTACATAGTTCTGTAATGCAGGGGCTGCTACTAAGGGTCAAACCCTCTGCTGGCAGGAATTCCCCCATCCCTGGGTTCGCTCGGTCTGAATCCTACTCCCAACTAAATCGACACTGAACTGATCACTAGACTGTACTAGGCTTGACTGAACTGACACTGATTATGTTGACTGACTAAACTGGACTGAGTTCACTGAGTTTTGTTACTGACTAAGTACTACCGTTCTTGACCTTTACCGGGACTATTCTATAACTACTACAACTAAGTAAACAGCTAGATTTCGGGTAATAAATCCCCCTAAGACTCGATAGCATAATAGATAAACTCATATCACAACTTTAGCAACACAACAATAGGTTACCATGCGTAATTTACTCATATGGACATTTTATCAAACACTTGGGTAGCATGATTAATGCACATGATAATGAACAACACATAAGCATCATAACTACAACTTAAACTTACAATTTCAAGGGCTTTAACATAGGAATTTCATCAATCAACATACATGCTATCTTATGTTCATGAAACTTATAATTAAATCTAGAATTAAAACCCATACAATAACACAAACATGAATACAACCCAATTTGTGCATGTAAATCATGAATCTGAAAACTTACAGTTTTAAAAAGGGTTCTTGAACTCCAAGGGAGGAAGGAAACCCAAGGATGA
The DNA here is from genome assembly GCF_002878395.1 of Capsicum annuum. Taxonomy (NCBI): domain Eukaryota; kingdom Viridiplantae; phylum Streptophyta; class Magnoliopsida; order Solanales; family Solanaceae; genus Capsicum; species Capsicum annuum. The sequence goes on along the minus strand of NC_061116.1, from coordinate 165,959,732 downwards.
ACACCTAACATACCTTGATTGTTGATTCTATGGGAATTTTTGGTGATTTCTTAGAACTTTATCTTTAGCTTGATGAAGTAGGGTTTATTTCTTGAGAGGATTTTGCGAGATAATGAGTGAATTTTTCCCTTTGGGAGGTTTAATTTCAAGTTTTGGCTGAATGAGGTGAGGGGAAAAGGACCTAATTTATATTGGAAAGTTGTAATTTAATGAGCAAAATATGCCCAGCAACGCAGAAGGCGACGCGCCATATCAATGGTGTTGATGCAATTGCCGACACGCGGAGTCGATGTTGTCAATGCGATAGCCAATGCGATGTGTCGAGATCACATTGGCTTGTTGTTTTAGCCATCGAAACACAACTTAAATGATGTCCAAAAATTTTGAAACTCACCCAATATGACCTACTAACATCCCTGATTATGAATCAATTTAAAAATCAACAATCTAAGGTCGAAAATATCATAAATGATGCCATTGAAATATCAAGGCCAAAAAATGAG
>NC_061116.1:165898444-165956229 GCF_002878395.1 Capsicum annuum | reverse complement strand
TGGGAACATGAGCATGAAACTGCATACCAAGTTTGTGATGAACACTGGACATAAAACTGAGTAAGCTTAAAGAGAGCTATTACCTTGAGCTTGATCCGAGTTGGCGGAGAAAAGGTGAGGATACTTGGTACGCATATCATCTTCTTATTCCGAGGTAGCTCCCTCGACAGACTGATTTCTCCAAAGAACTGTAACTAAAGGGATTGCTTTGTTCCTCAATCTACGAGTCTGATAGTCTAAGATTTTGAATAGAATATCTTCATAAGAAAGAGTGTTCTGAACAACAATGCTCTGAATAGGGACTACAACTGATGGGTCACCTATACACTTCTTGAGCAAAGATAAATGAAAAACTAGATGAATTAAGGCTAGATCTGAAGGAAATTCAAGCCCATAGGCTACCTTGCCAGAGCGATTGAGAATCTTGAAGGGACCAACATATTGGGGACTGAGCTTCCCCTTCTTGCCAAATCTCTTCAATCCCTTAATGGGAGTGATATTTAGATAGACATGATCACCAATATCGAACTCGAGATCTTTTCTATGAATATCTGGATAAGAATTCTATCGGCTCTGAGCAGTCCAGAGTCTTTCTCTAATCAACTGGACTTTTTCTAAGGAATCGAATACCAAGTCAGGACCTATGACTGAGGCCTCACTAACTTCAAACCAAACAATTAGAGATCTACATCTCCTACAGTAGAGAGATAAAAATAAAGCCATCTAAATACTGGAATGATAGTTATTGTTTTGTGCAAACTCAATCAAAGGTAAGTGGTCATCCCAACTTCCCTTGAAATCGATTGCACATGCCCTTAGCATATCTTCTAACGTCTGAATGGTCCTTTTTGCTTGACCATCTATCTGAGGATAAAAGGATGTACCAAGATGAACTTAGGTACCAAGACCCTTTTGGTATGCTTTCCAAAAATGAGAGGAGAACTGGGTACCTCTATCTGAGATAATAGACAATGGAACACCGTACAATCTGAAAAATTCCTTAATGTAGAGTTTGGCGTAATCCTAGATGAATAAGAGGTATAAAATAGAAGGAAATAAAATGATTTGGTCATTCTATTTACAATGACCCAGAATGAATCATGTTGATGACAAGTTTGAGGCAAACCCATCACGAAGTCTATGTTCACAACTTCCCACTTTCAAGTAGAAATACTGAACTCCTGCATGGATCCACTAGGCTTATGATGCTCTATCTTAACCTACTGATATGTATAGAACTTAGCCACAAACTCTGCAATGTCTCTATTTATCCCACTCCACCAATAGATTTATCGCAAGTTGCAGTATATCTTTGTGGCCCTTGGATGAATAGAGTAGCACGCACCATGTGCTTCTACAAGAATTTATTTCCTTAAGTCATCTACACCTGGAACACAGAGATGACCCTGACAACGAAGGATACCATGTCCCTCTTAGGAGAGAACTTCTACTTTCTAATCCTGGACTGACTCTTTCAACTTGACAAGGCTGGTATCTCTATCTTGATTTTATTTTACCTCAGAAAATAGAAAAGATTCTAAACTACTCTGAACCCATATATCACCCTCTTCTGTATCGACTAAGCGAACACCTAGTCTGGCAAGATGATGAACTTCCTGAGCTAACTTCTTATTACTATCCTCAACATGAGAAACCCTACCCATGGATAGTTTACTGAGAGTGTCGGCTATTACATTGGCCTTGCCTGGATGATAAAGGACACTCATGTCATAATCTTTTTAGATCTCTAACCACCTTCTCTGACAAATATTGAGATATTTCTGAGAAAAGACATACTGAAGACTTTAATGATCAGTGAACACATCTATATGAACACCATATAGATAATGCCTCCAAATCTTCAAGGTAAAGACTACGGCTGCTAACTCAAGATCATGAGTAGGATAATTTCTCTCATGGGGCTTAAGCCATCTAAAGGCGTAGGTTATGACCTTACCATACTGTATAAGAATACAACCCAAACCTATTCTAGATGCATCAAAATACACTACGAAACTATCTGGACCATCTAGAAGAGATAATACTAGAGCTGAGGTGAGTCGAGTCTTAAACTCCTGAAAACTCTTCTCTCAAGGATCTGACCATTGAAACTTGACTTTTTTCTAAGTCAATCTGGACATAAGGGATCCAATAGAAGAAAATCCCTTAACAAACCATCTGTAATAGCCAACCAAACCTAAGAAACTCCTAATATTTAATGGAGAGATAGGGCGAGGCCAGTTTCTTACTGCTTTAATTTTTTGAGAATCCACTCTAATGCCATCACCGAAAATGATATGATCAAGGAATGCTACTAGCCTTAGCCAAAATTTGCACTTACTAAATTTGGTGAATAGATGATAATCTCTGAGTTTGAAGTACTATTATGAGATGGTCTGCATGATCGCACTCACTGTGGGAATAGACCAAAATATCATCATTAAAGACTATGATGAAAATATCCAAGTAGTGCTTGAACACACGGTTCATCAAATCTATGAAAGAGGCTGGGGCGTTGGTAAGACCAAATGACATGACTAAAATTTGAAGTGACCATACCAAGTTTGGAAAGCTATTTTCAGAATGTCATATTCCTTAACTCTGAGCTGATAATAGCTGGATCTGAGGTCTATCTTAGAGAAATAATTAGCACCCTAAAGTTGGTCAAACAAGTCATCGATACTGGGAAGAGGGTACTTGTTCTTAACCATGGCCTTATTAAGTTGACGGCAATCTATAGACATTCTGAGGGAACTATCTTTCTTGCGCACAAATAATACTAGAGCGCCCCACGGGGAAATGCTGGGCCTGATGAATCCCTTATCTAAGAGATCCTTCAATTGTTCTTTCAGTTCTCTGAGTTCTACTGGTGTCATTCTACATAGCAGAATAGAGATAGGCTGAGTATCTGGAAGAAGATCAATGTCGAAGTCTATTTCCCTTTTGGAGAAATTCCTGGAAGATCTTCGGAAAAGACATCTGAATATTCATTCACTACTGGGACTGATTCAAGATTGGGAGTTTTGGAACTAGTGTCCTTAACTCCAACAAGATAATAGACGCATCCTTTAGATATCATTTTTTGTGCCCGAAGGTAGAAAATAAGTTGACCTCTGAACGCTAAAGTACTACCCTTCAACTCAAGGACGGGTTCATTTAGAAACTGAAACTGGATTATTTTGTTTCTATAGTCGACTGTCGCATAGTAGGAATGAATCCAATCCATGCCGAGAATGACATCAAAATTAGTCTTCTCTAATTCGACTAAGTCTGCTGAAGTGGCTTTCTGAAATATCATAATCGGGCAGTTCCTGAATACCTGCTGGGCTATGATGGTTTTACCAACTACGGTAGAAACTGAAAGGGCTCTGCTAGGATTTTTGGACTGATTCCAAAATCGCGTGCTATATAGGGAGTAACAAAAGACAAAGAAGCTTCTGATCTAGCAAAGTGTAAACATGCACATAAAAGATCTATAACGTACCAGTAACTATATCAGGAGAATTTTTCTGATCCAGTTGGAACTGAAGAGCATAGAGATAATTTGGGCGTTGCCCACTAGTAGCACTAGTGGTGGTACCCTGCTGATTAGGGAGACCAGATTGAGTTGAGGAGCGGAGATAACTCTAATAACCTGACTGAGGACAGTCATTGACTCTGTGGCCTGGCTTGCCACAACCGAAATAGACATCACTACCATCTCTGTAATCACCCTTGTTAAGCACCATTGTGGTTCTTACCATAAGTCTGACAAAGGGGATTAGTTCGGGCATTGCTAACACTGCCCTGAGACCTAGATCCTAGCTCTTTATCTCCGTTACCCTCCTGAACTTAAGAACTAGAGCACTGGATGAAGAAGGGGATGGAACTAATGACTTAGGATGAAACTGGAAACAGTTTTCTTCTTTTGATTTAGGCTGAGAGAAGTTAAAACTATATGTGTTCTCTCTCTTATTCTGCTTCTCCCTATGCTTAATCTTCTGCTTCTCTATCTGTTGAGCATGAGTCATAAGCCTGGATAAAGTTATGTCACTATTCAGTATGGCAGATCTGCACTCATTTACCACTCTATCCTTTACCCCTGAAGCAAACTTACTTATCTTGGCTCTGTTATTGCAACCACATGAGGGGCATATCTTTCTAATTAAGTAACTTAAGAGAATACTCTTTCACTGTCATATTTCTCTGCCTGAGGTTGATGAATTCTAGCACCTTACCCTCTCTAAGCTCTTGGGGAAAGAATCTATCTAAGAATGTAGTGACAAACATCTCCCACTTTATAGGACCTGCATCATCTAACCTCTCTTACTTCCACTATTTAAACCAAGTATGAGCCATATCCTGCAACTAATATGTAGCTAGCTCAGCACTCTCAACAGTAGTCACCCCCACAATGTCTGTCACCTTCTGAACATGATAAATGAATTCCTGAGGATCCTCATCCACCTTAGACCCAAGGAAGGACAAAGGATTCATTCGGGTAAAATCCTGAATCCTAGCTGCAGCTAAATTGGCCACTGGGTTAGCCGGAATAACTACTGGCCATTCATTTTGAGAGGCAAAAAACTAAGCAGGAGTAGTGAATGTGGCCCTGAACTCCGCATAAGAAACATAATCTCCAAAAGGATCTTCGGGCTGAAGGGCTGACTGATTTTCATTTCTTCTTTTAGGAGGCATGTTTTGTAGAAAAAAGAAGGAAACAGATTAGACTGAGAGATTGACTTGAGATTATGCTAACTTGCATGACATGGATACCAAAAGAAGGGAAAATATTCCTAAAACATCTTATAGACTCTTGCACATAAATGTGGCACGCAACACATCCATGTACAAGACCGTACTAGATACGGCTTTAAGACTTCCTAGGACTCTATTGAACCTTAGGCTCGGATACACAGTTGTAACTCCCCGAATCTGGCACCCATAATGCTACTCAGTGCTCATGACCCTGAAGGATCATCAGCTAACCCATGACTGATATCTGTACCTATATACTGTATAAAATACTTTATAATGCGGAAACATGAACTGAAAGGCCATAAGGTTCAATACTATACATGATCTAAATGATGTAACATCTTTTTGGGGTAATAGAGTACCCAAAACAAAATTAAACATACTGAAGTCTGAAACATGATAGTCTAGAAAGCCTCAACTGACTGAACTATCTAAGTACAGAGCTAATGGGACATGTCCCCAACTAACTCCAACTTATAAACTAATTAATAAAATAATAGGGAATAATTATGTCCTCAAATGATAAGGACTCACTTTTAACTCTGACTACTGAAACTGGAATCTACTGCTGATCTGGAGCTCATGTCTCTGAACCTATGGTGTAACGTAAAAAGAAAACAACATAAAGCAAATGTGTTAGTACAGTGAAATATACTGGGTATGCATGTGAGGTAGGCTATATGCAAGGGTTTACATGCATGATCAATGCTAAGTGACTGTCTAACATGAACGTGAGAGTATATGCATGAATACATAACTGGAACTGATATCATAATAACATGATTACTGAATCTGAATTATGATAACATGACATACTGATAACTGATATAACTGATAACATGAGTGATGTATCTAAAAATCCTGAATCTGATAGAACTATCTGAGTTCCGTTCTGTATCTAAGTGTCTGTATCAGACAATCTTGAATGCTGAAGAACTATCTGAGTTCTTTTACTGAGATTGATACTGAAAATGTGGGAAGTAGTTATCTAACCGACATGCCCCTGATACGCTATTATGGCTGAGATGGGGTCCAATCTGTAACCCCGATTGGAAGGATGTCAATACCGCTCCACTAATAAGGACAATCTGTGGGCGACCCTCATCTGATAGTGTCCCCTATACGAGAACAGTAGGTCCCTTACCTAACAGTGCTGATCCATCTCATCATCCGTCATTGGACAGTGTTGATGTCTCAACCTATGCTGGCTACATAGTTCTGGAATGCAAGGATGACTTCTAAGAATCACACCCTCATCCAATAGTATGTGTTCCCATCCTTCGGTTCACTCAGTGCTAATTTCTACTCCCTTCTGAATAAACTCTGAACATGATTTACTGAAATGAACATGGGCTAAGTTACTGAATTCCATTGACTGATGGAATACTACTGATATCTGACAACTGATTGAGTTCATGAGATCATGGAGATTTCCTGAGTCATAAGACTATCTGAAGTCTAAGGATCATAGCTTGACAGAGAGTATCGTGAAAACATGATATGGCTCTAGGCACACAGCTAATGTTTTGGGTACACGTACCCTCAGGACTCGATGGAAGGAAACTAACCAAGCATAACCTACTTGAACATATAACTAACATCATAATCTATAATACCTTTATAAAAGCATTTCATCAAAACATGTGATAGGTATAAACTTTTATATACATGAGGATTTCATGATATCATGTTAGTTAGGCACTTTTCCTTTATCAAGCAATTTAATTAAACATATTGTAGGCATAGTACATGTGAACATCATTGTACAATAATTAAACATCATGGTTCAATTCTAATTTTATCATTCAAGGGTTTAGTCATAGGTTTACATGAATCTATATCTATAATAATTTAACCCACATAGAATTTATCACCCAGCATGGAGTAAAATTCAATTTCTCATTATCAACATGAACAAGAGCAACCCAATCATGAAATTCAAAGGAAAATCCATAAACTTGAATTTAGAAAAGGGATTCTTAGGCTTCATGGATGAAAGGAGTCCATGAATGAACACTATGCATACCTTAGTTCGTGATTTCATGAGGATTGACGGTGAAACCTTCTTGAATTCGAATCCCCAATAGAAACCCTAGATTGTTCTTAAGAGAAACTTAAGAGAAACTAGTACATTTTTGGGTGAAAAATGGTCGAATCACGTGTTAAAGGGCTTAAATAGGGGTGGGATGTTGACCCTTTTAACCCTGGACGAGTCATTTAATTTCAGTGAGAATTTCCCAAATTAGACCCTAGGCGCGACGTGGCACTATCGCTCCATGTCACTGGATTTTGATAATTGGGAAATTGAGGGATGGCGTGATATAGGGCCATCGCGTTTCCACTTCCTATGTGACCTGGAACTTTGGCGCGATGCGGGATAGATCACGTTGAGACACTGGAAAAGGATTTGGGCTCTGGCGCGACGGGCCATAATTGCGGACCCCTACTGAAATTTTCCAAATGTCATTTCCTCTTGTGGCGCAGCGTACCATTGACTAATATGGCATTTGTTTACGACGGAAACTTGAAATAGTCGTAACTTCTGACCCGGTTATCGGATTTGGGCGAATCTTATATCGATGGAAAGCTTATTGAATTTCCCAGATGAAAAAATGTGAAAATCTTGAAAATTCCTCATGAAATAGTCATCATTCAATTTAGAATCTAATACTAGGCATTCTTGGGACAAAATTATCTAGGAAAAAAAGTATGGGGTATTACATGAAGCCTCTAAAACTACAAAACCAATCAAAACATTCTTGATCACATCAAGAATCGTGTCAATTATTTCGAAACACCAAAATCAGTATGTATGCAATAACGGGGAAGGAAAAATAGTCAAAACAGATCAAAAGAAAATTTTACAAATTAGGTAATTACAATAATAAACGAATTATTACTATAAATAAAATAGATAAATTGATGAATTCCAGCAAGTCATTTTTAAAAAAATTTATAGATAAACAAGCACTAACTAAATCTTTTTTCGATCTCAATTTTTGTAATAACTTTTATTTTGAGATTCAAACTATAGCCAACCCTCTCTATAACATCACATTATTAAAACGGCATTTCAATATAGTGGATGGATTTTATCTGTATCCAATTTTCATATTATATTTTACTCCCTATAACGACATTCTACCTATAACAACAATGACATTTATTATGGTGATACACTTTTTGTAAATTTATTTCTTTATGACAACATACTAAAATATCATGTAATAATATTTTGTAAGAAATGTTGACACCTAATTTTTTTCTCTCCACTATTTTATTTAATCCTTGTGATACTGTCTCGATCAAAAATTAGGTGTCAAATTTTTTAATGATAGTGGCATAAACCAATACAATTTCTAGTTAAGATCACACATGACAGAGTCTCGATCAGAAAGCTCAAGCAAAATGCCTTTGAACTCTTTAGAGAATATGCTATATGGTGAAGGAAAGAAGCATATATGGTGCACCCGCCCATGGTTGAATAAGAGATGATCACTCACTTTATTCAAGCACAAGATTCAAACTACGATGTAGGATTGATTGTAATGGGCACAGAAACCTTCGATGGAGGGGGAAATGTCATGACCCAATTTCTTAGGTCATGATGACAACTACTATAATACATTAGTAGGTAAGCCGACCAATAGTCCCAAACCAGTAGTAACAGACAACCTAAAGAAATGGAGGAAAAATTCAAAATAAATATAAGAAAATATTAATGCATATAAGGCAGTCCCAAAATCTGATGGAATCAGTACAAGAGCTTCTAATACAATAAGGGTACAAAGTAAAATATTAAATAAATATACATGTCCAACCTATCGTTAAATACAATATACATATAAGTCTAAACTACATGAAGGAGAATAGTAATGCTCCAAATGTGAGGAACTCACCCCAAATCTCCGATACATAGTTGCTACGCATAATGCACACAACCACAGCGAGAACCCGTACTATGATCTACAGGTTGCATAGGTGTAGTATGAGTACCAAACACATAGTACTCAGTAGAAAGTTTCCAGCTGAGCTCCAAGGATAATGCAAATATAAATAATATGCAGAGCAGGCATATAAATTACATGCAAATATTTAGAAAGCTAAACACAATAAGACAAAAGAGTCAATAAGGATAACCTATCTTATTCTAGCCGTATTCAAGAACTAGAGCACTACATTGTATATCACTGACCAATATACAAAGAAAGAGTAGAAGAAGTATATATAGTAGTATACAAGGCTAAGGAATGCATATACAATGTGAATAAATAAGGGAAGAGAAAAATACCATAATATCATAGCTAGATATATGTGTGTGTGTGTGTGTATATATACACACAAAAGACTAACTCAAAGATACAACCTAAGGTAGTCAATCTAATCCCTCTGAGAAATCCTAACCAAGTAGGAAGGCTAATACTAGCATGTTTAAGGCCTATAGTTGGGTATCTAACCACGAATACATGATCTGTAATGCAGAATACCAACCTGCCATGAACTTATTATAATAATAAAAAGATAGTAACCGACTAGTCCATACAAACAAGACCATAATCGGGCCTCATAAATCAAAAGTTCAATCTACACACAGCACACAACAAACAACATTCAGAACCTATACCTATCCAACCCCCTATAAGGCCGATCAAAATAGAAACCAAATAACATACTGGTGATTGGCAATACGCATGCATGATTGAATGCAAAGTAATTCATGATACCATAACAGATCCTAGTGCCATAACATATCAAGTATCTATTAGCTCCTCCATCTCAATAGCTCACAAAGGCAAGACCTACAATGACCTCTCTTCTTTGATACAACAGGTAACAAAGTAGCCCCAAGAGATTTACAAATATCCGTATACACTGACCTAATCCCGATCTATGATTTCTAAAAATCATCATCATCACTATTTATCTCCTCTATCTAGTACCAAAGAGATGTATAATAATAAATACACAGACTTGAATTATGGCTAAAATAGTAAGTAAGTTTGTAAATCTATTGCCCGGGGTTAACTCTGGGACTAAATCATCGTAATATAGTAGAAAGGGTCAGAATCTCTCACGATAAAAGTAAATAGTAGTGGTAAAACCATGGATCAGAATCTATCTCGGCCAAATTTCTAAAACATCATTTTAGTTCCAAAGGCTCATAAATTATCCATTAAAGTTGTACGATTCCTGTTATGAAAGAATATATTTTCAAAGTGAAAAGTGGGAATAAATCCCTTTTTAGAAAAATAGTAGTAAAATCAAGGGTAGTTGGAATCGTACCACTAAATGAGCATGAATGTACCATGATTTATGCATGTCATCACTAATATCCAAATAATATAATCACAAGCATCCATGCTACCATAGAGTAACTACATCCTTATAAGGATAAAATACGAACTTACAGTCCAACTAATACTGTAACCACGAACTCAGGCCCAATAACATATAACTAGCACAATATCAATGCTACAGATAAAAAAATGATAATCCACTAGGTCAAGTAATAAACCTTATACTAAAGGATACTTAGTATCAACTATGGTTAACATACTTATAATCTAGGGGTATAGGCTCTTATCGCTATAATACGCATTTCATCTTAACGGTCGGTTCTCTATCTCCGAACTTATAATTTAGGCTAAGTCCTAATATTCTACCCATAATCATATCCTAACATCCTTACCTAGAATTCAAATACATATCATACACTATTAAATGAAGAAGAGTAGATTGAAACCTACCTCAATGTTGAATCGCAAATTCTTAAATCATCCACCCTTGCTCCATGATCCAAAAACACCATCGTGTTATTAAAAATAGTAATCGATACGTTATTCATAGTAAAATAAGACCCATATAGCTATATAAAGGGTCGAGTCAATATTTAGATCAAGAACAGGCTTGGAGATCTCAAAAATAGAATCCATAATTTGATCCTTCTTGAGTTCTCTCAAGGGGCAAGTAATGTGTGCTCAGAAGTAGAGCACAAATGGTGCATAAAACTGAGGGTCAAATTCTCCCATAAGCTCTAAGGGTTTAACGACCTAATTTCTAAGTATTTGAAATAAAATAATATGGAAATTGATGTGCCATGATTTTATGGCACTTTCGATGCTTAAAACTGGAAAATATTCAAGTACTTAGGTGTATTTTGTGAGACATGATGTGTTTTTGTGTTTATGTTGTAGGAAACTAGATTTTGGAATTTAAATAGAGAAAAAGATTTAAAGTTATGCAAGAAAACCCACCTGTGATCCTACCTGCGTGGCGTAGGTACTAACTACAACTATTGTGGGTCCCTCATGGTTATTAGAAGATAAAGATCAAAGAACCTGAAAGTTGCTGAATTTTTTGACACCCATATGGGGAACCTATGGGGTGTGGGTGGCACTCGCGCTCTGTAAGTACCATCACAGGTTGCATCCTGCAACTTTCTAAAGCCCTGAAATATTTTTTGCTACCCACGACACTACCTACGGAGAGTGGGTGCCACTAACCGGCCGTAAGTGGGTCCGTAAGTGGCCATCGACCCAAGTTTCCCTACTTATTTTGGTTTATAGTTTTAGGATTTATATGTAATCTAAGAATATCCTTTTGACATTTTTGTACTAGTTTACGCATTTTATGCACTTTACATAGTTTTTACGCACTTTATTTTTCACAAACATATATTGATTTCAAGATTTGGCTTTTGATCTTGGAATTCATCATTCTTGATTTCTTGGTTGATTATTAATTTGAAAATTTGGTTTTTGTTCTTTAATTATTGGGAGATTGTTTCTATTATTTCATTTATGAACTCCATGGATGTTCTTGCAAACATGAGCAGCTAAACCAGGTTGTGGGAACCCTGGCAGAGTAACAAAGCATAGGAAGTGCTAAGTTGCTCTTGATCAATATTCTTGCATGTATTATTATCATCTTTGGTTTGATTGTTTTCTTAGCAGTGGCCAATGTTGAGAACCTACCTGTATTCACTACTTACTTCATAAGAGAGGTAGAGATTAGGAAAAAAAATCACGACAATAATTTGAAGCTAATTTACCTTCATCTAATTAAGTTGACACTCAAAAGGTAATAGTTAATCTGGGATCTAGAATAAGTGTTAGTAAGGCGACACTCTTAGACTCAAAAGTTAAAAAGTGAAATTCACTAAAGGCATTCACAAGATGGGTAGTGATACGTGACTTATCAGATTCTACAAGCGAGGTATTCTGACAGTTCGATGAAGAACGACAAATATATGGAGTAAGGAATCCAGAGGGAACACATTCCTAATATTCATGTTAGGTTGATTCCAACAAAAGCGATCAAGACTTGTTGCTACTTTACGATTTTCATAGCAAAACTCCCAATTTAATTTCTTGTATTTTTACTTTAATAGATTTATGAGAGATATTCAACCTATTCCTTGTGGGTTCGACCCAACCTCTGGTGGGTTACAATATTTGACTTTGACCGTATTGTGCTTCTTAGAGGTCTAGTTTTGGGCGACATCAGAAATTGACAACAAAGATAATAGAAAATGACAAAAGAGTAGGCAAATTTACCTTAGCTTCAATGGATGATTTCCCACTCTTTCCTATCTACAAGCTCTCAAAATGGTGTTAAATTAGAGGTAAAAAATATGAATATTTTGGGTGTCGAAGGGTATTTATCGATCTCAAGTGTTGCTTGAGCAGTCACCCAGTCGCTTAAGCGATTGCCACTGAAAAAGCAGCTCCTCGACCATTGAACAGGGTGCGGGCATTGCTAAAGTAGTGCCTAGGCTGCTAAAGAGGACATTAATCGCTTAAGTTGTGCCTAGGATGCTAAAGCAGACATTGATCACTTAAGAAGCCCTTCTACAAATGGCCAAGGCCGCTAAAGTGACCTAATATCGTTAAAGTGACCTAATGTCGCTAAAGTGATGACTGCATAAGCGGTCAAATGGATGCTTAAGTGGTTGCACCACCAACCTGAGGCATTAAATTTTCTATGTCCAAAATGGACTTTGATTGGGTATTTGTGATTCGTTGGGAACCCCTTAGAAAATAAACTATCTTACCATACCGAATTCGACATTTCAGACTTAATGGAACCATTAAAACTTTCATCCGAGATCATTTCGACTACATGAAGGGCACACGGCTATAGTTCCATTTTCATATAATCCACCCAATAGCCCAAAAATGATTCTGGAAGCCTTGGTACCTGAACCAAGGGCCCCTCCCCCAGCTTAATATCAATGCTCCACAGCTAATGACGATGTGAAATTTCTCATCCAAGGTCACTTACTAGGAGTTTTGGTCTGAGACCAATTCCTTAACAGTGAAAGCTCTAAAATAGGGAAATGAACCTAAATCCAAAGAAACTATCTGATAACTAAACCAGCAGTTCTGATAAGTCATAAATGACCTATAGCCATAGTAGGAAGGCTCAAAATATTAGAAATGCACATAAATCGAGGAAATGACCTAGAGGGTCACTACAATATCCACTACTCAAAGGACTTTCGTTTACAGAAGTCAATGGATAAAGAGTGCGCAGAATCTCGAAAGGATGAGGTACTAAGCCCGTATGTAAATGACTCCCCAGATAACATCTATGGAGAGACAATGCCACCAATGGATTTTTCCATAGGTATCTCTTTTTAAACCAACCTCTTTTCTTCACTTTCCAAAAAATACCAAAATTCAACCTAAACAACTAACTGGCCTCCAACTGGATCGAGAAAGGCTGATGCACTCAAATTTAAGCCACAACATACTGACACCACGTTGATATCAGCACAACAAAGCAAAAACTTATCAAAGCTAAAAGGCAATCCAAGGCATAATCATGCAACTCACTCCAACATCCAAATATAATTTTCTTTTTCCCTTCAAAACCTACTATCTACTCTGACCCAAGTAGAATATCATTCGAGTCCTGTCCGCACAATCCTATCACACTAACCTCAAGAAACTAGAGTTGATCTACTGTAAATCTATAATGGAAAGCATAAGACTAAGCTTATATGGCACTACTTGGACTCACAAATGGTGATAACCAATGTTTGCAACCCATTGCCAATGCAACAGCTAGTCTGGATGACCCTCAAAATGAAATTCGGGAGTCCAAAACATAAATACTCACCATAGAATAATTTGCTCCAAGATGTCCTACCAACTAAGGATGAAACTATACCGAATCCAACTCGGGTACACTTTTTTTACGAAGAGGGCAATCCAAAATTCTAATAAAAAAAAATCAAGGTCAAGAGAAGAGGAAACCAACACCGTGTGCCAATAGACTACCATCCAAATACCCATCAGTCACAATACATCTGAACTTAAGAAGACAGAATAGGTAGCTATGGAGTAAGCTTAACCAACCTATAAATGAATGCTCAACTGACACGAGTCTATAAATAAAGGTTGCACCTAAGATCTAAAACTCCCTGCTGAAATCTCAACACCAAGGGTGAACCGGTCGATTTCAAGTATCCAAACAACTATGTAGATAGGTAAGCATCCATACTCCAACTCTATCACAACCTTCAAGCTGCCATTCCTAGGCGTCAAAATCCAAAACTAAAGCTGACAAGTCTAAACTAGCGCCAAACTGACATGTATGAACTAATGCCCAAACACCTAACTCACCCTCACTATCCATGATCAGGCATACCATCACTAGTTTCTACCAGTGCTGAAATTAAAAGGTAGATAAAGAACAAAATTACAACGAAGGATAAACCATAGGCTGAAAGCATAAGAAATCAGCTCCATATCAGTTGGAGGGCATGAATCACCAAAACATACTCAAGAACTCACCAGAACTGCAAACCATACAATTATAACCTAAAACCCAGCAACCCAGAGAAATACAACCTTAGCCGCAATTCGATCAATCTAATACTCCATCTCAACAATAAATACCCAATTTTCCAACTTAAGAAATAGTCACAGGAAATATCACCTATCTCCAACTCATTTAACTCTTCTAGAACAAGAACCACATCACATTAAGAATGAAATATCCAACTCTACACCAATGCCAATATCAAATCCATCACCAAAAGATGAACCCAACAAGCCTAAAAGGAAAGCCCAAGACCTTTCAACACCAACATCAAAACCACTACCAAGTTATAAACTAGCCAAATTAGTAGAATGGATCCCTAACTGGTCAATCTCAAAAATGGGTTATATAGAGAAGGATAGTCAATGCTAAAATCTCAGTAAACTAGAAGGCAAATCCTAGAATCTCAAACTAAAAACAAGAATTATAACTAAATTTCCAACACCAAAACCATAAGAGAATCACAAAAGGCCAACTTACATTCACTCTGTATCCCACTTAACAACTAATCTAACATTGCCAAATTAAAAAGAAAAATTAACCAACCTCACCTTGCTACAAGAGAGAAAAACCATGCAACCACGCTATCCACCTAGACTGACAAATGAGAACTGAGAGAAAGGGAATTCCAACTATATAATATTAGCCTAGTCGCCTATCAAGCAAGGATAGATCAGTGCCAAATAATGAAAATAATTACAACAACAATAAAAACACTAGTATAAAGAGTAGGTGGTACCAAAAATGAAAATCAATAACAACTACCACACTATGGCCATAAAAATACCAATATGCCACACTAGATGGGACTCAAACCCAAATGATACAACCTTAGATAAATATCAAAACTAATCTACTCTATCAACAACTAAAATGAGGTAGTCACATAATCAAGAATTCTACACCAAGGCACACAACAATCAATATAAACCTACCAAGGTACATATAGTTACAAAAAAAAATACACTTAAATGAAAAAGTAAAGGTAGGAAATTAAAGGTGGACCTATCACAATGAAATCCAAAGTCATATGTCTGACATAATTGAAAGAGTGCAAATCTGAGTGGGTCCAAACACACACTGAGTGTCTGAATCACCAACTGAGGTACTAAGTGCACTACCTCTAACTAAAGGGGCCACAACACTATGAGACTAATCTGAATGAGCCGAATTACTAATAATCCCACATCAGGAATACACTTTAGACCAGTGATTCGTCTATCAGTAGTCATAGCAATCCCCGAATCCCTAACATGGTAAGAAATATAAGAAAACCCTAATTGGATAACCAGCTAACACTAGGGGCACTCTCTACTAAATGACCATCCTTCCTGCAATCATAACACACCTCAGGAACTCTAGGTTAGCGAGGAACACATGCTAACTTTATCTAAACAATTAATTCTCATCTGGGTCACTATCTAGATTGATGAACAATCTTTATACAACCATGACAAGATCCTAAAATACTTTGAGGTATTCGACCCACTAATCCAGAATGATTGCCGCAGCCTAGGGATCCATGCCAAATACTCCATAAGGTTTGATGAAAACTATCTATTGTGACCACTATGACTAATCTAAGAGACATATATAGTTTAAGATACTACTTACAAAGAACTGATAGGCTGCAAGTGAAGCTAATCTCTGCTGGAAGGATCTTCACTCCCATATGGAATACCAATAGCTCTGTACTAATGAAATGACTAATGAAATGACCTTTTATTGCCACCTTTATAATTCTTAATACATGTTCTCTTTGTGGCCCGCGTATGATCAACAACCTAAGAGAAAAAAGACCCAGATGCTATCAAATGCTTTAACACCAAATAAAGTGGCAAAGCTAATTCCTTAATAATTTTACACATTATCCCATGCTCTGGGAGATATAGCATAGGAATATGACTGGTTTATAGAAGAAATAAAATCATACTTTCAACCAACAAGGAACCCTGCTGAATAACAATAAACCCAATTCTGTCCTAAGAACTGCTCGAGGAATCAAACCTCATCTCTGACTATAAGGTGTCCATAAAAAGGCTCAAAATCCCTAATGCTGATTCTTGAAGCATTGAAGAGGCCATAAAATCTATCAGAGCCTGATTTGGACCCAAATTCTTTGGCTAAAGCTAAAGATCTTCGATATCTATCTCTAACTCCCTAGTCTGAAACTACATTGAAGCTTTAGAACCATGTGCCAAAGTTCCATACTTTGTATCATCAATATGGAAAATAATAGAGTTAAAGAATGTACTAGAGGTTCATATAAATTCGAACAGATGACAAGGAGTTAAGAATAGAATTTCTTAAAAATACCGTGTAGCCTGCCGAAGATAGGATACAGATGTCTCTACACTAATCCACAAGACTCTACTAAACACCAAGCTCTTATACTAATATGATGGTAAACCTAGGATCTAATACTAATTTATCGTGACCTAATTTCTTATGTTATAATATCACCTACTATAACCCACCAATAGGTAAGCTGACACACAGTCTGGAACCATTAGTAACATACTATACAAAGAAATAAAGGGAAAATACAAAATAAATATGATAAAAGACTTATACATATAAGACAGTTACTAAACCTAGTGGAATCAGTCCAAGAGCTTCAAACACAATAAGGGTACAAACTCAAATCCTAAATAAATATGCATGTATAACCCATCTTTGAATACAATAGAGAGATCAGTCTAAACTACAAGAAGGAGAATAGTAATACTCCAAATTTCAAGAGATCACCCTAAATCTCTAATCCATATCTACTCTGCAAGATGCACACAACAACAGAAAGAACCGTTACTGAGATCTATAGGTCATAGAAGTGTAGTATGAGTACAAAACATATGGTACTCAATAGGTAACTACCGATTGAGGTCTAAAGATAATGAAAATATAAATAACATACAGAGCAAGGATATAAACTACAAGTAAATATTTAGGTAGCAAAACATAATAAGTTTAAAGAGTAAATAAGGATAAACTATCCTATTTTAGCCGTATTTAGGAACTAAAGCACTATACCATATATCACTGGCCAATATACAAAGAAAGAGTAGAATAAGGATATATAGTAGTATAAAAGGCCAAGGAATTCATATACAATATGAATAAATAAGGAAAGAAAGAGATATACGATAATAGCATAGCTAGATATGTGTGTCTATATAAAATACTAACTGAAAGGTAAAACCAAAGGTAGTTAATCTAATCCCTCCAGGAAATCCTAACCAAGTAGAAAGGCTAATACTAGTATGATCGAGGCCTATAGTTGAGTATCTAACCATGAATACACGATCCACAATGTAGAACCCATAAATAAAAGAAAAAGATCAGAATCATGCCTCAAATATCAATACCAGTCAATAATTAGCTTACCACAAACTAACTATCATAACAACAAAACAGTAACCGGCAGGTTAGACAAATAATATCTTAACCAAGCCCCATAAATTGAAAGGTTCAATCAGCACACAAAACACAATAAACAGCACTCATAACATATACCTATGCAATCCCCTACAAGGCTGATAGATATAGGAACCAAAAAATATATTGGTGATAAGAAATGTGCATGCATGAATGAATGCAAAGTAAATCCATGATACTATAACCAATCCAAGTTCCATAATGTACCAAGTGTATACACCTCATCTATCTCGATGGATTTCAAAGGAAGGACCTATGGCGACCTCTCTTAGATATAATTTCTCATGGATAAAGAGGACCTTACGGGATTAGAAAATATTTACATACATTGACCTGGTCCCGATCAAGGATTTCTAATCATCACCATCATAATCATCATCAATCTCCTACATTTAGTATAGAAGATATGTATATATAATAAATGCACAGACTTAAATCATGGATAAAAAATGTGTAAGTCTATAAATCCATTTCTTGGGGTTAATACCTAGACTAAATCATCGTAATATAGTGGAACGGATCAGAATCTCTCACTACCAAAGTAAATAGTAATGGTAAAACAATGGATCGGAATATATCTCAGCCAAATTTCTAAAACATCACTTTAGTTCCAAAGGCTCATAAATCATCAATTAAGGTGGTATGATTTCTATTATGAAAGAATGTGTTTTAAAGGTAAAATGGGAATATATCTTTTTTAGGAAAACAGTAGTAAAACCAAGATTTAGTTAGAATCGTACCACTAAATGAGTATGAATGTACCATAAGTTATACATGTCATCACCATTTCCAAACAATATAATCACAAGCATCCATGCGCCCATAGACTACCATATCCTTATGAGGATAAAATATTAACTTGGAGTCCAACTGATATTGTAACTATGGACTCGCGCCCAATAGCATATAACTAGCACAATATCAATACTATAATTTAGGAAATGGTAATCCACTATGTCAAGTAATAAACCTTATACTAAAGGATACTTAGCATCAACTATGGTTAACATACTTGTAATCAAGGGTGAAAGGATCATATCTCTATAACACGCATTTCATTTTAAGGATTGGTTTACCCTTCTATCCTATAACACATAATTTAGGCTAAGTCCCAGTATCCAAACCATAATCATATTCTATCCTTACCTAGCATGAAATATATATCAAATACTATCTCATGAAGTATAATATACCAAAGCCTACCTCCATGCTGAACCACAAATCCTTAAATCATTCTCTCTTGCTCTATAATCCTAAAACTCTACCATGCTATCAAAAGAGTAATCTATATGGCGTTAGGAGTAAAATGAGTCCTATGTTTCTATATAAAGGTTTGGGTCAAAATTTGAGTCAAGAATAGGCTTGCGGGGCCCACTAATAGAATCTAAAATTGAATCTATCACGAGGTCCTTTGAAGGATAAGAATGTGTGCTCAAAAGTTGAGCACAAATGGTGCATAAATTAGGGCTCAAATCAGCCCCCAAAGGTCTAAGGGTTTAAAGACCTAATTTCTAAGAATTTGAAATAAAATAGGATGTAAATTGACGGAAAAGATAATGGTCAATGACCAAAGAGTATTAGGCTAACTTACCTTAGCTTCAATGGATAATTCTCCACTCTATCCTTTTTTTAAGCTCTCAAAATAGTGTAAAATAAAGGAGAAAATGATGGGAATTTTTGGTGAATAAGGGGATTTATCAATCCCTAGGTGCCACTTAAACGGTCACCCAATCGCTTAAGCGACTACTGTTAAAGCGGCTCCTTAACTGCTAAAGAGGTCTGCCACAGGGTACGGGCATCACTAAACCAATGACTACGATGCTAAAGCGATGTTGGTTAAAGTGGACTTTGATTTCTAAAGCAACCCAATATCACTAAAGCGACAACCACATAAGCGGTCAAATGTCCACTTAAGCAATTGCATCAGCATCCTAATGCATCAAATTTTGTAAGTCCAAAATGGCCTTTGACCGGATTCTTGAGATTTGTCGGAACCCCATGCACGAAAAAAAGCTATGCTACCTTACCAAATTTGATATTTCAGACTCAATATAACCATTGTAACTTTGATCCAAGATTATTTCAACTAAATATGGGGCCCACACCTATAGTTCCATTTTCATTTAATCCACCCAATAGCCCAAAATGAGTCTGAGAGCCTTGGGACTTAAACCAAGGGTCACCCTAGCCTAAAATCAATGTTTTAGAGCTAACGATGTTGTCGGATTTCTTATCCAAGGTTGTCTACTAGGATTTTCGGTCCGAGGCCAATTCTTTAACAATAAAAGCTCTAAAATAGAGAAATGATTCTAAAACCCAAATGAACTATTCCATAACCAAACCGATAGTTCTAACAAGTCATAAATGACTTGTAGCCACTATGGAAAGGCTCAAAAAGCAAGAAATATGCATAAATCGAGGAAACAACCTAAAGGGTCATTATAGAAAAGAATCAAAGATGACATTGAGACCAAAACATAACAAGTCTGGCAACATTACAATCTCTTTAAAGAGCTTTTCAAGTTGGCTTTCTCGAGAATAAATAAGAAAAAGCAAAAAAGATATTCAATTCGGTGACACGATAAGGTATATAATATCATCAACAATCACCATAGTACCAACACAATGTTCAGTCTGGACAATATTCTCCACTCCCTTATTATCCTACTTCACCATTATATCAGCCTCAGTCTCCACAAATGACATACCATGTATACAACCCACGCCCAACCTTTAGTCTTTGAGATTATCAAAAAATCCTCAAAACAATGCTCCTCATCCCAAATTTGAAATAAATCCTTCCAAAACCTTCAAGCCATTGACAAAACTTTTGACTCAGCTTTATGAGAGGTTGAAATTACCAAGGTTCATTCATCCAATTAAAGTAAAATCTTGTGAATATTTTGGCCAAGTAGGACTATCCTACAATTGATGCGCCTACCACTCCAGAGTGGTTAGACATGATACTGAGAAGTTTGTTTCCCTCAGAAACAAAGTCTAATACCTAATCGACAGTGAAGTGATACCACATATAACAACTCCACCAAGTGCTAACAACTACCATATTTCAACTATGAGAAGTAAACTTTTGGCGTAGCAAATTTCAAGGTAGAATGAAGCTTTCTAGAAGTCACACTTTTGGCATCTTTCTATCGTGCATTTTAGGATTCTTACTTTCTTTTCTTGTAATTGCACATTATTTGTTTCTTTACTTGTAACTGTACTTTGTTGCTTTCATTTCATTGTAACTACACATTATGGTTCAATTTTCTTGTAATCATAATTTTATTTAACCTGAATTATGTTTAACCTGAATTCTTAAGAATGAGATGTGTAGGTGGCCTATGTCAGCTTTGGTCATATTCCTCATAAGATTTCATTTCAATTCAAAAATGAAAACTAGGGCAGAATTTTTTAGAAAATCTCAAAAAATCCACAACAAATGGTATCCTCTACAATGTTGAATACAAGAGCTTGATGAATATTAGAGAGGAAAAATTAATGAGAAGATTTCAAAAGTTCCATTCAAAGAAACAATGTTTAAGGGTTTCTTTGAGTTTTAAATTAGGGTTGAATTTTTAAAGAATATCCTCATAAATTCTACCAATGATACCATATTGTATCTACAACACTAAAATAGTTTGTAAACAACCCACAATCATAAGCAAAAATAACACCTAAATCTAGACACTTCTTGGCCAAACACAAGTCACAAGATAACACCCCTTTTTTTTTATTTTCAACTAGAAAAGCCTAAGATTGGTGGTTTAAGAACATGACCAGCCTTTGATCTGAAACCAAATGGTATCTACAACACTAAAACAGTCCGTAAACAACCCAAAATCACAAGCTATTACCCACAACAACAATACAACAACACGATACAAAAAGAAAACATAAACTTAAAAAGAGTAAAAGATAGCTAACTTGACATTAATAGAACTCATTAGGTCACAACTAAAGAGTGTATCAAACTCTGAAACCTCTACAAAAAAGGTTAAAAACCACCAAGTTCTTATGGGAACACAAGAGGAACTCAGTTCACTCAGGCACTCTTGTTTTTAGTCGTTTGACAACACAAGTGGAACCTTTTACTTATGACACTTAAATGTTTGGTGGTCTACTCTCTTCTTGAGATAAAATATGATGTTCAAATGCTATAAGTGTTTTCAAGAAATGACTAACTAAGAAAATAAGACTAAGGGGTTCCTACTTATAGTCTATTACAAAAGAGATGAGAAATAACACCTTTACCCTTAATGAAGGGGGCGGGTTTGGAGTGTATAAATGGGGCTTTCTTGTAGTGTTTTTAAGACACTCAAGAAATTTCTTCACACTTTAATACATACACTCCCTTGGACGAACTTAAGACATGCTCAAACACATCCATCTTCTTGAATATGCCTTTAAGACGTTGTAGTTCCCGAGCTTGGCTCCTAGGGAATGGTCTTGAGCTCTTGATACCCGTTTTCCACTCTTTTGCAAAGTCCTTCACACTCTTCCCTCTTCTTGATATTGTTCAAGTATGGCTTCTTGTGCTTGTACCCTCTTTTCACTCATATCACTTGTAATCCTTATGCTCTTTATGTTTGTATCATCTTCTCCATCTTGAAAGGAATTTGTCCTCAAATTTATAACTTGAGAAAATAAAGAGAGAGAAAACAAGCACACATTCCTCAGGGTATGAGGGTTAGTATTAGTGTCACAAATTATATAATCAGGCAAAGGGGGTACACTTTTAGAATACATCCAACAATCCTTTGTTAGGATCATGAAACACTTATCACAAGCATCACAAAGAACATAGCTAAGGTACACATCAAGGAAAGATGAATACAATCTGAGACAAACACATAAGGTACTTGTTTTTAAGGAAAGACAAATATTCAAAAATGGATACCTACTGACTAGAAGGATTCCCTAAATAACATACATTCTATTATTCATAAGATTTCCATAAACATGATCAATATGAACACTACTATTAGTACAGATTTTACACACAAGTTTAAAGAAACACTCCAAGGGGGTACACATTGGAAATACGACCAGCAGTCCTTTGTTTTGACCATGAAACACTTAGTATGAATATTTCAAAGGATAGGGATAAGGAAAATTTCAAGGAAAAAGGGGAACAAGCTGAGATAATCCCTTCCCCACCCTACTAGTGTACCGAGATCAAATGGATGAAGTAGCCAAGGGCATAAGTCGAGGCTACTCATTCCTTTTACTTGAGGATCATAC
Organism: Capsicum annuum; assembly: GCF_002878395.1. Taxonomy (NCBI): domain Eukaryota; kingdom Viridiplantae; phylum Streptophyta; class Magnoliopsida; order Solanales; family Solanaceae; genus Capsicum; species Capsicum annuum. The sequence continues at coordinate 165,932,985 of NC_061116.1, read as the reverse complement.
TTACAATCACCCAAGACATTGGTATTTAAGAGAGGGCAAATATTCAAGACTAAAGGATTGTGGTCTAGAAGGCCTATCCTAAGAACAAGCATTCCATTATCCACAACTTTCCAAAACACATGATCACTATGAGCAAAGCTAGTGGCACGATTTTCATCACATAAGATCAAAGGGTCATGTCCTATATCTTGATCAACATTACAAGAATGAGCATTAACTTGATGATTTTTAATCATATCACTTCCATAGTCAAGTAGTGAACCATCCTTAAGAGTAAATTGAGCATTATACACAACAAGAGTACTACCAAGGAAAGATTTATTCTTTTCTACACTAGATAATCCCGAAAATTCTTCATATTGGATATTATTAGCCTTATCACAATATTTTAAGCTTGAGGAAGTATGGAGTATAGCAATGATACCTCAGTTTATACCATGATGGTTCACTTGTTTGGAGCTCTCGGCCAAGGGTTCCATTAGCTTATTGCTCATGTTTTTATGTGGAGCTCATTTTAGATCCTTCTTTGATAGTAAGTGAGCTTGAACATGCACATAAGAAGAATCTATGCTAGGCAAAGTGCTAGCATTTGAGTTAGTGAGTATCAAAGATACTTTGGGGGAAAGTCCCACAAGCACGTGTTTATTTCCCTTTCCAACTTCACTACCCATGGCTTCTCTTTTCCTCTTTTCTTTATATTCTACTTGTACCTCACCATCAAATTTCTATCTATCTTAAGGCTTGGCCTCATTCTCCTTAGAGTCTAACTCTCCCTCTTCTTCTACTTAGATGGTGTGATCTCAATTTAGTGGAGCTTGGAGAGAAGGCATTGGATTTTGTGGAGTGTAAGGTCTTTGAATTGGAGGATTTTGGAGTGGAGGATTCAAGTTTAGGGATAGAATTTGGGTTCCAAGTCCTTCTTGTGGAACTTGATGGAGTGAGGAATGGCTAGGTACATCTTGTTCTCAGCTTTGTGAGTAAAGATTGACTTGATTTGTAGCACTTGGTGGATACAACCTTTGGTACAAGGTCTTAGGAGTAACAGTAGGTGAGGTGTTTTGAGGGGTATGAGGTCGAGAAATCCATTGTCTTTCCACCTTCTCCAACCTCCCTCTCCTTGAGACCACATCCGAACCCAACTTCTCAACATTTGCTTTCAACCTAGCCATGTCTCGAGACAAAGTTTCAAGACTAGCTAAGAGGACATTCATAACATTATTGTCCACAGTTGGAGCATTAGAAGTTTTGGGTTCCATTTGTGGTGGTTCCTTTTGCAAATATGCCTACAAAATGAACAAATGTTAGTTTAAAAGACTTTCACACTCGGCATCCTCACTTGGCCCTTCAAGTGTTGTAATACGACTATCAATACTTGAGTGCTTAGGAATGAGTCTACTCTTGAGTTAGAATTTATTTTGGTTTGAAGACTCAAGGATATTTTGTACGTACTTGAACCAAGAACAACTATGAATTATAAATGAGCAAAGTACCACAAAGAACGTTGACACAAAGACGTACTCGAAAACTAGTTAATAACTTAGTAGGTTGTTAATTAGTTGCCAAGTAGTGTAGGAGTCAATAGAAAGGAAACTAGTAGAGACAAGGAAAGAAACTTGGAAGGTCCTATGACTTGAGTTTTGTTGTTGATGTGGCCCAAAATTTTTTATTTTGGCCGTTTGGTGTTGTTGTTTTGTTTAAGTTTGGTGTTGTCCAACTTGAATGACTAAATCTTGTTTGTTTGGTGAGGCTTTTTTGGTTTTTAGAGTGAAAAGTCAAGACTTGGAACTATTTTTCCAAAGGTCAAGTTGTCAATCAACTTTTCACCAACTTGCACCAAAATGGCAAAACACCTTTCTGGCCTTGGTTTACCTCTTTCCCCTTTTGGTTCCTTTTGAAAAGGGTTTGACACCCTTTCGGTAAGTAAGCTTTTTGGGAGGTCCTTTGTCTATTTTCCTCTTTGGTGTTGTCTTGAACACCAGTGCATGAACAACATACACTGATTCTCATCCCTTAGAGCGAGATACGTAGGTAGCCCTCCTTGAGTTTGGTACCTTTTATTTTAAAAAAATCAATAAAATTTTAGTATTATTCGTTGACTTGGTTGGTGCCAATAAAGTTAGGGATATGCATGTGGAAATAATAATTAATTTGATAAAGAGGACTAGATTTACGGTGAACCATAGACTCTTTTGGTGCCTCTAATTATACTTTTGTGACACTCAATAATGTTCCTTGCATGTACCCAAGATAATAATGAAATTAATTTTATTTCTCATGTGCATTGTGTGGTGAGTTTTTAAATTCAATTCAACTACATTGCATTATTGATCTAGAACTTGGCCAGAATATTTGTTGAGGTAAAATCCTGGATAATGTTTGGGTTGGGAAATGATCATAGACCTTCTTTCACCCAATTGTATCTTTTAGTACCTATCAATGACATTAATCCTAGAATGCGCCACTTTGAGCCTAAAGCCTTTTCTTTGGATAACCACTTCTTAACCTGTATCTTTCTGAGTGATTCCGTGCACTACTCCTATCTTAGCGCCGACCCCTTTTAGTGTACTAAAAATGTGTAAATTGGAGACGAAGATCAAGTTTGAAGTTGATAAATTCAAAATATTCAAAGTCTCTGAGGTCAAGAATACAAAAATGACTTCAAAAAGTGTTGCAAAAGAAGAGTCAAAACTCTCGCAAAGCATAGAGAAATCCCAATGAAAAATAGGGAAGAAAAAAATCCAGAAAAGGGGAGATACTTCAAAAGAAATATAAGAACAAGGGGACAACAAAAAAGATCGTATTGAGCATCAAAGGTGTAGCCAAATATCAAAAGCACAAAATCATTGCAATGTTCAACGAGGGATTAATTCATTTGTATCCCAAATTAATATCCTATTCATCCCTAAGACTATATCATAGGTCGATAACAAGCCCTGTATGATCTCATTTCAACTATTCTCTCACTAGTAGAGTCATACATGAAGGCCAAGCATATGGCATCACAATTACATTCTTTGAACATCACTCTGAGTGAGACCATTTTGCAAAAGTCCTTAAATCAAATACTTCAAATGGGTGTAGAATATGATATTATTTGTAGTGGGGGCATTTGAAGCATAAGGATAGGTGTAATTCAAAATCTTTGTTTTAAACAAGGCAAATAAATCTTGTTGACACTTATATTAGTTTGAGGTACCATTCAAAGCTATATGAATTATCTCAAAGCAACCTTAGTTAAAGAAAAGTAAATGAGAATAATTTCTATGCAAATACTAGTAGTTGGTACCAATAGTGATCAACATATGATTCTCTATCCTTATTTTTTCAAAAAATGGGTAGATGCCCACCTTTTTAATACTTGAAAAAAAGTAACTTGGTATTCCCCAAACAAAGTTGCCTTTTTTTTATTTGGATTGTCCACCATAGAAACAAGACTAATATGCTAATCTTGCAAGGATAAGATGTCTATTTTGCTTAATTAGGTCGTCCACCCTAAAAAATATCACCAATGGATAAATATTGTTACTCCTCTTTTGAAGTTTATATTTATATCACATTTTCTACTAAAAGTTTCATTTTAGATTTTTTACACCTGAAACATTTGGAACTTTGCATGACATGATTCCTAGCTCAACAAGATATGTAGGCACAGTAATAGCTTTGCCATGTTTCCGATAAGATTTATGTTTATCTTTATCATAGAACTGAGGTGGAGTTTTTTAGGAGACCTCAAAAATTCATAAGAAGATGCTTTCCTCCAGCAAGCCAAGATTTGAGATCATGACAAAAAAATTTCAACCAGAAGTGCCAAGTTTTGAAAAAACCTAGAAATTGCACAAGATGTCAATTTTTCCTATCAACAACATAGGATATTGTCTTTGACGCATGTAACTAAGGAAAAATTTTTGAGTATAACCTCAAAAATTCTACTAATGCATCATCAAAAAGCCATTCAAAAATCATATTATCCCTCTGATAGACCAATAGATCCTATCGATAAATCAATCTTTATTTCTCCGACAGACTAATAGATCTTACCGATGGATCAACCTTTGTCCCCTTGACAGATTAATAGATCCTACCAATTGATCAACCTTTATCCCTTTAATAGATTTATAGATCCTACTGATGGGTCAAACAATGTCCCTCCAATAGAAATACTTATATTTTTATGGGTTCCTCCTACGAACCAATGTAATAGTCCCACCAACAAACAAACTTATATTTTATTCATTACTCCAACTAAAGAATAAAATTGTCCCTCTGAATCAATCAATGTCCCTCCAGTGAACCAATACATCCACAACAAGGGGACAATCTTTATTTCTTATCTAATTATTTTAAAATTTTATCTTTGATTTTTATTAAAGTCGCTAGCTAAATCAGCAATGTGTCTACTAACTATTTGCTCTAGGTAAAGGTATACATAGGTCATTGCATATTTACTTTTACCAAGAGGGCCATGATATCTGGATTGAATCAAAATCGGAGGAGGCTGACATCAAAAGAACACCCAAAAGTCACATCAAAATTGAAGGAGGCTGATATACAATTGCCAATATGGACATAATATTTGTATTCCATCAAAATAAGAGGAGGTTGATGTTGAAAAGCATATCAAAAAGTCGCATTAAAATTGAAGGAGGTTGATGTGCAAATACCAAAAGGGTCATGATATCTAGATTGCATTAAAATCAAAGACAGCTGACATCAAAAAGAATATCCAAAAGTTGTATAAAAATAGGAGGAGGCTAATGTGCAAATGCCAAGAGGGCCATGATATTTGGATATCATCAAAAAGAAAGGAGGCTGACATTAAAAGGGCATCTATAATGGCATTAAAATCAGAGGAGGGGGATGTGCTACTATCAATAATGCATGATATCTAATATAGAATAGAGGTGCAAGAGTTGGCATCGAAGATTTCTCTAAGTGACATCAAAGTTGAAGGAGTCTGATGTCCAACCAAAGTCCCATCATTTCCAATATAGCACATAGGTGAAGGAGTCTGGCGTCAATAGTATTAGGTTAATATAGTGTAGCACAAAGGTGGACGAGTCTGGCATTGAGGATATCTCTAAGTTGCATTAAAATGGATGAGGCAAATGTACAATCACTGAGGGCCATGACAAGAGCACCATAACATATTTATATTGCATTTTATATCATTACCGAGAGGGCCAATGCATATTAATATAGCATACATTTTATATAATTATCGAGAAGGTCATTGCATATTCATATTGCATAGATTTCATATCATTGCCAAGAGGGTTATTGTAGATTCATATTGCATACATTTTATATCATTGTTGAAAGGGCCATAACATATTCATATTACATTTCATATCATTATCGAGAGGGTCACTACATATTAGTATTACATATATTTCACTACATTGTTAAGAGTGTAATTGTATATTGATATTGCATATCCATTGCCAAGAGGACCATTTCATAGTCATTACATTTCAAATCATCGGCAAGATAGCCATTGAATATTCATATTGCATATATTTCATATCATTGTCGAGATGGTCATTGCATATTCATAAATATTGCATGTCACTGCTAAAAGGTGTATTATATTTAGAGAATTCTTATCCCACTTCATTATGAATAATTGAGAGGGTTACTATATCAAAAAAAATATTACGATTATAGGGATCATTTAACCAAAAATATCATCACTGTCCAAGAAGGCCACCTCATGAAAATATTCAATCGCCAAAAGAACCATTATATCCAACAACCAAGAGAGTTGTTGTATATACTATTGCAAAAGTTGTTATTTCAACAACCGATACAAGAGAGAATGACATCACTTTTTCAAAAATCAACACATGCAAACAAATGGTGAAAGAACTATCTAACCCTCAAGAATTATATTTTCTACTAATATTCTTATTTCAATTTTTATCAAGAGCAGCCGAGAGGATGAAATTCTTAACCTAAAAGCATAGGTTTATCCAATAAAATTTTCTAGGATGAAGGGAATAAATGAATTTATAAAAAAAAGTGTCATATGTATAGCATGATAAAGGTTGTGCTAAGATAGACATAGCATAATTCAGAAATGAGGTGAAGACTTTATCTCTCCACCTGAATTAATTTTACAACTAACAATATTATTTTAAGTTATTTTCGAGAGTATCCGAGAAGGATAAAAATCTTACATCAAAACCACAAGCGTGGAAGACTCCAAAAAGGATATAGCATAATGTAAAACTTTTTTAGCAGCAAATCCAAATGTAGTTCGGAGAGGGGTATCAAACTTTTTGAAAATAAGCAAAAAGGAAGAGTTCCATAACCATTGAGCCATAAAACCTTTCAAAAGGCATGTGGGTATTTAAAAATATTTTTTTTGTATTTGTAAACTCACACCTAAGGTAACTTTCTCTTTTCTTCAAACCCGGGTGATAATACACCTCAAGCTTTGGAAATTATGACCAAGTAAAATATTACCTATGGATATGATGACCCTATATTTTATAATTGAGATAATTACATGTCTTTTCTTCCTACCTCAATTGACATGTCATTCATCCTGAGGTAAAGGTTGTCTTAGCATAAAAGACTATAAGTTATACCAATCGGGTCGAACTACAAGCAGTTTGATTTTCTAAATAATGAAATATGTGGTTGGTCTCTATTTTGAAAACTTGACTACATTCCAAAATACCCATATCCTTTATTTCACAGCTTTCTATTTTTCACCAAATTTTGAAATTGGCATATCTGATGAATTCCTTGAAAATCATGCTTAAAATCAAGCATGGTGAACTACAATTGACCTGAATTCTAAAGCAACCAGAGATATGTAGGAAGCTCAATACTGGAGTCTGACCATAATTTCTTGAAAACTTGTGTGAAATTCAACCACTTTCAAAATATGAATTTGTAGTCGAATAAAATAAAATAAAATATTAATCTTCTTTTGTTCAGGATTACTTGCATTCATACTATCCAAAGAGAGGGGACATTTGTTAACACCTAATTTTTTATCTATACTATTTAATTTAATCCTTAAGATGCTTCAATTTTAAATGGATTTGAAGCATTAGTTTCACCTTAATAAAATATTTTCTAAAATAATTTTTAGGTTAAATTTGTAACGGCCTGAATTTTTGATGTTATATGTGAAAAATATGTTTTTGTATGATCTAATTATTTTATCCTTCCTTGTAGTTTTATTATGCTATTTTTGGGGTATGGGAGTTATTGGCATGGTTCTCGATGTATTTTGGTGTCTTTTATGCAATATTGTAGCTTTTGGAGGCTTCGAGAGCCTCATTATGGACTTCTGTAGTTATCTTTTGATCCATATGATGGATGGCAGAATATACTATGCCAGTAGATTTGAAATTTTGATTTTAGGGTGGTAACATATTTGGTATGGTTTTATGGCTTTTAAATCTCATTTCGATCATCGATTTGGAAAATTGTGATTTCAAGTTTTGGGGGTCAACATTATAAAAATGATATCTTTTTAATATCTTATATTTCTATTGAATCTATGGCATCAAATTTTATATGGTAACATAGTTTATTTGTATGTATCAGATTCCGAATGAATCTCAAGGCCTTAGCAAGAACTTGGAAGAATTTCCAAGTTGTAGTTGGTTTCTGGTGTATCTGCAATCACATCACTTGAGTGGTAATCGCACCAGTATGTGAAGAGAGGATAGTGCAATCGTACTAAGGGTGTTGATGATCTCTACACCTTTTGTTTCTGTCAGGGTGTGAGAATGAAGCACCTAATTTTCTCAAAAGGATAAAAGTAGACCCCTTAAGTTGTGAATTAGCTCATTCTTCACTCATACATTGAGAGAAAAAATCTTTTAATAGTGTGAGAGCTGAAAACTGAAGTATGTGGGTTCTTGGGAAGCTATATTAACATCCATTTATTGCTTCTATTAAGGACTTAAGGTAAGAATCCACCTTTCATTAGTTGAATTTCTTAACTAATTACTCAAAATTTCAAAATTTTAGGGCTTGATTTAAATCTTAATTTCACTCCTTTTCACTTGAATAATATTTCTAAACCTATGTTTACTAGTTTATCCTCAATTTCACCATCAAAATAACTTTAATCCTTGATTTTAAAATGGATTTTGAGGGATTTACCCGATAAAGTTTTAAAATGGTTTTGTTTTGATTTGGACCTTGTTTTTAACTCAATTTGACTTGGGTTATTAGTTGAATGTTTCTATAAGTATGGAGAACATATTTTTTAAATAAAATCCTGATTTTGCCCTTTTCTTTCAAAAAAACCATTTCGGAGGTCCGTTTTTATCCCGATTCAAAAATAGGCAATATGAGTGTCATTGGGTTTCTTTTGATGCATAGATTCTGTATTTTGATGTTTTAGTTGATTTTAGGTCTGTTTGTGAGGTGTAAGGTTTTGGGTTTGAAGTGCAGCGTATTAATTTTGACATTCGAGGTAGGTTATGTCTTAACTCTTACAGACTGGACTGGGTGATTAATGTGTATATAAAATGCATGTTAAGGGGATGAGAACTAATAATGAATTTGGCTATATTAATATGTCGTTATCGTGTGAAGGCCTGTATATGATGTAATTGTTGATTTTGAGATATTATGTGATATATGTGACCATGTGGGATCCTATGTGATGTTGATAGCCTAAAGTACATATGGATAATTATACTGTGTTGTTAAAATTCCTATTGTGGTACTATTGGTGTATTATGTTATATTCATATTTTATCTGGCATGTGAATCATGTAGAATTTCAGGGATGGTGGAAATAATGAGTAGATATTGCCTCACATGGTTGAGGAATATGTCATTGTGGATAGTTGTGAAAATATATCATAGTGGTTGGTTGTAGAAATAAATCATGCGGTTGGTTGTGGAAATAATAATTGTGATTGGTTGTAAGCATTACATCCTCATATCATACTCATTCATAAAACATTAGTACCACCGTGGCAATATCTAAGAAACATTGGCAATACTTTTTCAAAACCCTTCTCAAGAGATATGCCGGGAAATAGATATTATGACATCTTATAAAAGCCTCCCTGAGGGGTGTTCCAGGGAGAATACATGATATATAGATTGTATATGGGTTGACGAACCCCTTATGGGTCCTATATTGGAAGTCTTAACTCTGTAGGTGTATACGAAGGTTGTGTGGCAATCTCGTGTATTATCATCATAATTCTTATTATGTTTACTTCATTATGATTGCAATGTGATTGCATTTCTACTTTGACTTATTACCTATCTAATTGTTCTATCTTCTTATACTTGTACTCAATGATCTGTTATGTGTATTGTCCTTCCTTGTCCTACTTGTATGTAATATATTTTACAGCTATGGTTTATTTTGTGTTCGTTGCAATATATTTGATTTATTAGAATTGTTAGTGCAAGCGTTGTGGGTTACCATTGTGGGATATTTTCTAATTGTATGTGACGTGCCCTAAGCGTGTATTTTGTATGTCTTTTTTTCTACTTTGTTCGGACGGCCTATATTACCTACTGAGTATAAGTGAATTGTACTCACTTCTCCTGTACCCTTCTGGTGCAAATTCATGTTCAGGTGTGCCCCACGTTGCTTGACTCGAGCAATTGTTGGAGCTTTCAAGGTAATGAATGATTTTTAGGAGTCCGAATGTCTTCTACTATCTTTCTCTATCATTAGACTATATGTTTACTAGTTTTTAGAGACAGAGTTGTATCTATTAGATTTTGTATGTATTTTATTTGATTCGAGTTATATTAGATATGTTCTTATATTGTTGACATCAGGTTTTGGGATTTATGGCTATATTGTTGATTATATTCTTTCTATATTTATTATACTTACATGATTCAGCTTCTTTCTACAAGCCTTACATTGGGGGTATTTTTGTCTTTGTCCCTTTGTGTATCAGTTTGGATGATAGACTTACTTTCCAAGGTTTGCCGCGACAAATGCCATCACGACCCTTGGTTTTTTTGGATCCTAAAATATTGGTATCAAAGCAGCTAGGTTCATTGGTATGTAGACATTTGTATCCATATTCGAAAAGTTGTAGAATGTCTTTAGAAAACTTCCCCCATTTTATCGCTTAGTGTGTGAATTTCTTTTATACCTTAGGTTCTAAGTTGTGTTTCACTTATTTTGTGAAAATGGTAATGACTAGGTCTAGCAAGAGTAGAGATATGGAGCCTTCACCCAGAGAGCAAGCCTTGATTCATGGATGGACTCGATGGAGTGGATGGGGTCGTGGATCAGCCCCGTCTAGGAGAAGTGCTAGGGGACTCTCCCCTGAGCCTCAGGTTAAGTATGTTGGTGGTGCAGTATGTTGGTGGTGCAGGTTCAACTCCAGTTCTTCTACCCCAGTCTTGGAGGGGTTATTGGTGCATCTTCTGACTCGCTTAGAGGGTTCTCCTTTGGTTATTCTAGGTATTCCTCCAATTTTTAGTATGGATCCTTCAGTTGCACTTACTTTTATTTTGGGTACTCTTCAGACCACAAGTTTACAGTATGTATTCTTGCAGAAAGATTTAAACCTCCGCCAGAAAAGGTGGTTAGAATTGTTGAAAGATTATGATATGGGTGTTTTGTATCACCTGGGCAAGGCCAATGTAGTGGCAGTTGCCCTAAGTAGATTGTATATAGGTAGTGTTGTTCATGTTAAGAATGATAAGAAAAATTTAGTTAGGGAAGTTCATCAGCTTTCCAGGTTAGGTGTTCGTTTGGTTGATTCAGCTGAGGGTAGCATTTGGGTACAGAATAGTTCAAAATCTTCTTTGGTTGCTAAAGTGAAAGAAAAACAAGATAGGGATCCTAGTTTGGTGAAGTTGAAGGAGTCAGTCAAAGATCAAAAAGTAGAGGTTTTCTCCCAAGGGGGGATATGGTGTGCTGTGTAGCCAGGATTGACTGAGTGTGCCATGTTTTGATGAGTTAAGACAATGAATTCTTGTAAAAGCGCATGGTGCGCTTTACTCAATTCATCCAGGGGACACGAAATTGTATCACGATCTAAGGGAAATCTATTGATGGAGTGGGATGAAGAGAGATATTGCTGAGTTTATAGCTAAGTGCTCCACTTACCAACAGGTTAATATTGAGCATCAAAATCCTAGTAGGTATATGCAGGAATTCAGTATTCCCACTTGGAAGTGGGAAGTAGTGAACATGGACTTTGTGATGGGTTTGTCTCGTACTCATCAGCAGCATGATTTAATCTGGGTCATTGTAAGCAGGGTGACCAAGTTCGCCTATTTTTTGCCAGTTTATACTTCTTATTCAGCCTAGGACTATGCCAAGATCTATATTTAAAGAGAGTTAGTTAGGTTGCACGGTGTTTTATTTTCTATTATCTCAAATAGAGGTAATCAGCTCACTTCTTATTTTTGGAAGGATTTCCAGAAGGGTCTTAGTACCCAGGTTCACCTCAGTACAGCCTTTCACCCTCAGATAGATGGTCAGGCACAGAGGACCATTCAGATCCTTGAGGATATGTTGAGAGCATGTGTTGTTTACTTTAAGGACAGTTGGGATGACACTTGCCTTTAATTGAATTCGCGTATAATAACAGTTATTATTCCAGTATTCAGATGGCTCCATTTAAGGATCTATATGGAAAGAGATGTAGATATCCGATTGGTTGGTTTAAGATAGGTGAAACTGCTTTGATAGGGCCTGATGTAGTGTTTGGTACTTTGGAGATAGTTTAGCTAATCCTAGAAAGGCTTAAGGCAACGCAAAGCCGACAAAAATCTTCTGTAGATGTGAGAAGAAAGGATCTTAAGTTTGAGATTAGAGATTTCATATATCTAATAATCTCTCCCATGAAGGGGGTAAAGAGGTTTGGTAAGGAAGGGGAAGCTTAGTCCCTGATATGTTGGCCCTTACAAAATTTTGAGTCATTTTGGAAAGGTGGCTTATGAGCTTGAGTTGCCTGCAGACTTAGCATCAGTGCACCCAGTATTCCATATCTCTTTGTTGAAGAAGCGTATTAGTGACCTAGCTATAGTTGTTCCCTCAGAAAGCGTAGATGTTCAGAACAACCTTTCTTACGAAAAAATTCCAATCTAGATACTTGATCGACAAATTCATAGACTAAGGAACCAAAAAATTCCCCTAGTCAAGGTTGTTTGGCAGAATCAGTCCGTTGAGGGATCCACTTAGGAAGCAGAAGCAGATATGTGGACCAAGTAACCTCATCTCTTCTCCGCAAACTCAGACTCAGCTTAAGTAACAATCTTCTTAGAATTTTTCTTTTCTATAATCAGTTTCAGCTACATATCATTCTCATGTCAGTCATGCATTCACAGAACCAGTTCAATCATGTGTCATGTTTAGACTCAGCCATGTAATCACATTTTCAGCACGTATATTCAGCATGCAATCTCAAATCCTCAGTGCTTTCAGCTTAACCAATCTCATTCGAGGACGAATGTTCCTAAGAGAGAGATATTGTCATACCCTAAAAAATCTAAACCAATGTTAGAGCCATGTTTAAATCTCATGCAAAGTACATTGTAGTTCTTTGGTAGTTTTATGAGTAATTTTGATGTGTATTAAGGCCTCAAATAACTCCTAGCTATTGGACGAATCAAATTATTCCTTATTGATTGAATTTTTTAGGAGAATGTTGCTAAAGTCAACTTCAAATGAGCTTATCTTTTATTCTACTAAGAATTTTCTAGATCAAGACCCACCAAATTGTAGGAAATTTAGTTAGCTTTCCAACAATACCAATTTTACCTAAATTCGATACTCGGGTAAGAAGTTATGGCACTTTTAGTGAAAAATAGTAGCCCGACGCGATAAGGCTGTGTCACAGTGATAATCAAAATCAAGTTTGTCCTTTTCCAATGGACCATTGCGATAACTCCACATTATTCCAAGGGGCAAATTCACATTCAGTGGGGCACTGTGATGGCCCTGCATCGCGCCAAGGTACCAAATCAAACTTGTCCGTTTCTAGTGGCGTAATGCGATAGCACCGCATCGCACCATTGGGAAAAATGGGGATTATCCTTTCCAGTGGAGCAATGCGATAAGCACTGTGTCACGCCGGTATGTAAAATTGAGATTGTCAGGCCGCATATTAAATTTCCAGGGACCATTTGGTCTTTTTCCATAGCCCTAAATCCATCCAAAACACGTAATTACAACCTTAAAGGGGCCTTATGTGCCCCATTACTCATAATTTCACTCAATGAAACTAATATTCTCTCAAGAATAAGCCCTATCCTTCAAGATTCAAAATCGATTCTCAATAAAAACCCTAAGAACTCTCACAAATTCATCAACCCAGGTATGTTAAATGTTCATCCATGGGTCTCTTTGACCCATGGAGTCCAAGAACCTAATTTCAAAGTCATGGAGTCCAAGAATCTAATTTCAAAGTCCAAGTTATGATTTTTACAAGTTATTTTGATTTTAATTGTGATTTTAACCATGAATCCTCATGAGTCTTGATTTTATACCATGTTTACATGAAATTATTGTTGTTATTAAACCCCACACATTTGACTAATGTTATTTGTTGATTGAAACCATAATTAGTGACGTTGATGTTGAAATCATGCTATTACTACAAGCTTTGAACTATTCACATGCTTAGCTTATACTATGCATATCAAGTGTTTGATGAAATGCCTATAAGAATGAATTTTGAATAAATGCTTTCATATTAGGTCCCCAAAGTTTTAGTACTATTTTGATATTGTTGCTATCGAGTCCTAGGGGTTGTGAATACCCAAAAAATAGTTGTTTACTTAGCCTCAGTATCTTCAGAATAGTTTCAGACATGTTATTAGAAGTATCAGTTCAGTCAGTTATCATGATTAGTTAAACTTAGAACAGTTTAGTATTCTGATTTAGTTCAGTTGGGAGTAAGATTTAGCACCTAGCGAGTATAGGAATAGAGGCTTACCCATCAGATAGGCAAAGTCGTTAGTAGCAGTCCCAGTACTCTAAATCTATGTAGCCAGCGTAGGATTTGAGGATTCACCCGTGAGTTTAGGCTTGACTACCTCCCAAGGGTCACCCATCAGCTTAGTCTTGACATCCATAGTCCTTTGGGATAGTACATTAATGGATCCACACAGCCAATGTTAGTACCCGTGGCATGGTACTCACACGCTTCCAACTAGGGTCACAGGTTGGACCCTAAATTGCTTATTGGAGCATGTCGGTTAGATGACAGCTCCTATAGTCTTAGTTCAATAATTATCTTAGTAATTCAGTTTTAATTTTTATTGACCATATCATGCATATATCAGTTATTCGTGTATCAGTACTCAGTATTTTAGCTTACAGATTATATTCAAAATATATTTTGTGCTTGGTCATCCATTCTCATTACTTACAGATTTTATGCATTATATTTAGTACTTCATGCTATTCATTCAGTCAGTTATTACTCTTGTACATGAAACCATGCATATCATTCAACCTCAGTTAGCATACCAGTACATTCAAAGTACTGATCGCATACTCATTTCTTGAGCTATGATGTATCATATCATAGGTTTATACGCTCAGTTCTCGGATCGCGCATAGACTTTCCAAATTATCAGAAGTAGCAGTGCTGATTCCTCATATTTTAAGGACATGGTTTATTTATCTCAGTTATTCCATCAGTTTCAGGATTTTTCCATCCAATCAAAGTTAATTGGGGGTTTGTCCCATTAACTCCACAATCAGTCAATAGAGGCTTTTTAGACTAGTACAGACAGTTAGTCAGTCTTTAGTTTTCAGTTATCATTGTCAGATGTTTTATCAGTATTATTTTGCAGACTTTATCAGAACTATGACTTAAAAACCTTATGGCATTATATCAATTATTTTCCACACATGATCTTTTGTTATCAATTTTATTCAGTGCTCACAGCAGGTACCAGCTCATGGGCTATCTTGTGGTCCCTCGAGATTGTAAGCATCGTGTGATGCCCGGGGTGTACTCTTAGGGAATTACAATCAGGTTGTCCTAGATTATTTTTCTAACACCGTGATTGTAGCTTCATCGAGTGTGACAAAAATAGCTTGGAAGGGTGTGCTTCATTCGGGTCCTAAGAGGGTTATATCTTCTATTCATGCACATATATTGGTTGAAAGGGGATGTTTATCTTATTTGGCTCATAATCGTGATACTAAAGTTATTTTACCTCCTTTCTGGGATTCTATTCATATTATCCGTAAGTTTATGGATATGTTCCGTATGAATTTTCCTATTATACCTTTAGATTGTGATATTGATTTTGCCATCAATGATGAGTCAAGCACCAATTCCATTTCTATTCCTTCTTATAGGATGGCCCCAACTGAGTTGAAGGATTTATTGCAGGAGTTATTGGATAAGGGATTTATCTGACCTAGTATATCACTTTAGGGTGCACCTATCTTGTTTATAAAGAAAAAGAATGGGTCTATATGTATGTGTATTGATTATCTGCAATTGAATAAGGTCACAATTAAGAATAAGTATCCACTTCCTCGTATTGATTATTTATTTGATCAGCTTTGGGATATCGTGGTGTTTTCAAAGATTGATTTGATATTTGACTATCACCAGTTAAGGATTAGAGCTTTGGGTATTCAAAAGATAGTTTTTCGAACTCGATATGGTCATTTTGAGTTCTTGATCAAGTCTTTTGGGTTGATCAATACCCCAGCTGCGTTCATGGAGTTAATGAACCAGGTGTTCAAATTATATCTCAACTCCTTTGTTATTGTATTTATAGATGATGTCTTGGTTTATTCCAAGAGTGAGGCTGAGCATGATGAGAATTTTTATATTGTGCTTCAGAGATTGAGGAATGAGAAGTATGCAAAGATCTCCAAGTATGAGTTTTGGTTAGAGTCTATTTCTTTCTTGGATCACGTGGTGACTAAGGAGAGTATTATGGTTGATCAAGCTAAGATTACAGTAGTTCGTGATTGGGATAGACCTACTTCACCCATTGAGATTCAGAGTTTTATTATCTTGAAAGGTATTATCGGTGTTTTGTTAAGGGTTTCTCATCCATTACAGCTCCATTAACTAAGTTGAATCAGACTAGAATTTCTTTTTAGTGGTCTGATGCTTGTGAGGCAATTTTCCAAAAGCTCAATAATTTGTTAACTTCAGCTCCTATCTTGACTTTACCCAATGAGGGCATGGGTTTCACCATCTTTTTTTATGCTTCAGGTGTTGTGTTGATACAGGAAAGTAAGGTGATTGTGTATTCTCATTATTAATTAAAGCATCATGAAAGGAATTACCCTACCTATGATTTGGAGTTGTGCATGATTATTTTTACTTTGATGTTATGGAGGCACTACTTGTATGGAGTCCATTGTGAGATTTTCTCGGATTATCATAGCCTTCAGTACTTTTTCACCTAACAATATCTTAATATGAGGTAGCATCGTTGGCTTGAGTTTCTTAGGACTATGACTTGACTATTCTTTATCATTCAGGCAAGGCTAATATGGTTGCAGATGCCTTAAGCCAGAAGTTGACTAGCATGGGTAGCTTGGTGTATCTTTTGACCCAGGAGAGAATTTTGGCCTTAGAGGTTCAGTCTTTAGCTAACCAGATACTTAGGCTTGATGTTTCAACACCTGGGTATGTTTTGGCAATTATGGAGGATAGGTCTTCTTTGATGGAGCAGATTTAAGCTCATCAGTTTGATGACATTGGATTGAGATCGATTTGAGATAAGGTGTTGAGTGGTGAGGCTAAGAAAGCCTTAATTGATTCTGATAGATTTTTGAGGATTTGAGGCCGAGTTTGTGTGCCAAGAGTAGGTGATTATATTTGACTGATTTTAGAGGAGGCCCATTATTCCAGGTATTCCATCCATCTTGAGTGACTAAAATGTATCGTGATTTAAAGCAGCATTATTATTAGGGTGGTATGAGAAAGGATGTAGTGGATTTTGTAGTTCATTGCCTTTTTATTCAGCAGATGAAAGCCAAGCATTTGAGGCCTGGTGGATTGCTTTAGCGGCTACCCATTCTCGAATGAAAGTGGGAATGAATCACTATGGATTTCATAACCGGGTTGCCTCGTACTTTCTATGGATCTGATAGTGTTTGGGTCATTGATTGACCAAGTCTGTATAATTTCTTTTGATGCAGGTCTTCTTTAGTGTTGAGAGGTTAGCCTATATCTATATTCAAAAATTATGCGACTTCATGATATGTCAGTGTCTATCATATTGGATCGAGGCTCGGTGTTCACTACTTACTATTTGAGGACTGTTCAGGATGAGTTGGGTACTTGGATTGACCATAGCATAGCATTTCACCCCAGACCGATAGTCAGTTGGAGAGGACTATCTAGGTTTTAGAGGATATGCTTTGCGCGTGTGTGATGGATTTTGGTGGACAGTAGGAACAACATTTGGCTTTAGCAAAGATTACATATAATAATAGCCAACATTCTAGTATCGAAATGGGTCATTTTGAGTCCTTGTACGGTAGGCATTTTGATGTTTTAGAGATTAGACCTTGAGGCATGAATTTGCTTTATGAGTCCTTGGATAGAGTCTGGATCATTCAGGATAGGCTTCGTGCAGTCCAGAGTAGGTAAAAGTGCTATGTGGATCGTAGACCTCGTGCCTTGAGATTTGGTGTTGGTGATTAGTTTTTCCTTTGAGTTTTATCCATGAACGGCGTGATAAGGTTTGGGAAGAGGGGAAAGCTTAGCCCCAGGTATATTGGTCCATTTGAGATCTTTGAACTGTTGGTGATGTGGCTTATGAGTTAGCGTTGCCCCCAATTTATCAGTTGTTCACCCAGTTTTTCATGTTTCTATGCTTTGCCATTACATTCTGGATGAGTCTTATGTCATTTTTTAGGAGTTGGTTCAGTTGGAGGAGCGAATATTTTTTGTTAAGTAGTAGGTCTTCATTTTGGCTAGGGATGTTAGACGATTACGCTCTTGAGTTATGACTGTGGTTAAGGTTCAGTGGCAACATCGACCTGAGATGAGGCTACTTCGGAGGTCAGTTCTGATACGCATAGTTCGTATTTCCAGCTCTTTGTTGATTCAGGCATTTCTTTGCTTTAATTCGAGGATGAACTAGATTTTTAGTGGTGGATGATGTAATGACCTAATTTTTTGATGTTATATGTGAAAAATGTGTTTTTCTATGATTTGATTGTTTTACCCCTTTTCGTAGTTGCATTGTGGTATTTTTGGGGCGTGGGAGTGATTGGCATAGTTCTTTATGTATTTTGGTGCCTTTTATGCGATACTGTGGCTTTTAGAAGCTTTGAGAGCCTCATTATGGACTTCTATGGTTATACTGTAATCCATTTGATGGATGGCAAAACATACTACGCCAGCAGATCTGAAACATCGATTTTAGGGTGGTAACATATTCGCTGTGGTTTTATGGCTTTTAAATCTCATTTCATCCCTTGATTTGAAAAATTGTGATTTTAGGTTTTGAGGGTCAATTTTGTGAAAATGATATCTTTTCAAAAATATGATATCATCATTGAGTCCAGAGCGTCGAATTTAATATGGTTACATAGTTTATTTGCATATATTGGATTCTGAATGAATCCCTAGACCATTGGAAAACTTGAAAGAATTTCCAAGATTCAACTGATTTTTGGTGCATCTGTGATCGCACAACTTTAGTGGCAATTGGACCAGTGTGTGAAGAGAGGGTAGTGCAATCGCACTGAGGGTGTTGGAGATCTTCACACCTCCTCTTTCTGCTAGGGTGTGCGATTACACTCCTGGGTGTGCCATTACAGAACCTGATTTCCTGAAAGGAGTATAAATAGACCCCTTAGGATGAGGATTAGCTCATTTTTCACCCATACCTTAAGAGCAAAAACCCTATAATAGTATGAGAGCTTAAAAATGAAGCTTGTGGGATTAGGAATCAAGATTAACATCCATTTGTTTATTCTCTTACGGATTTAAGATAAGAATCCACGTTTTTCTTAATTGAATTTCTTGATTAATTGCTCAAAACCTTAGGGCTTGATTTAAATCCCAATTTTACTTCTTTAAACTTGAATAATGTTCCTAACCATATAGTTACTAGTTTTTCCTTAATTTCACCTTTGAAAAAACTTCAATCCTTGATTTTAAAATGGATTTTGATGGTTTTATTCGGTAAAGTTTAAAATTGATTTTTATTCTATTTAGACCTCATTTTTAACTTGATTTGACTTGAGTTTTCAGCTGAAGGTTCCTAAAATCATGGGGTAACATATTTTTGAAATAAAGTTATGATTTTGCCCTTCTTTTTTTAAAAACCCATTTCGGGGGTCAATTTTGACCCCGATTTGAAAATAGGCAATATAATGTCATTGGCTTTATTTTGACGCGTAGATTCTATATTTTGATATTTTATTTAATTTTGGATCCGTTCGTGAGGTGTAAGGCTTTGGGTTTGAAGTGTAGCGGATCAATTTCAGCATTCGAGGTAGGTTATGGCTTAACTTTTTCAAACTGGGTTGGGTGGCTAATTTGTATACAAAATGCATGTTAAGGGGATGGGAACTAATCATGGATTTGGCTATCTTAATGTGTTGTGCCCGTGTGGGGGCCTATATGTGATGTAATTATTAGTTTTGAGATATTATGTGATATGTGTGACCGTGTGGAGTCCTGTGTGATATTGATAGCCTGAAATACATGTGAATAATTTACCGTGTTGTTAAAATACCTATTTTGGTACCATGGGTGTATTGTGTTATATTCATACTTTTGTTGGCATGTGAATCACGTGAAATTTCATGGAAGGTGGAAATAATGAGTAGATATTGGCAAACTTAGTTGTGGAATATGTCGTAGTGGATAGTTGTGGAATAATATCATTGTAGTTGGTTGTGGAAATACTTCATATGATAGGTTGTGGAAATATTAATTACGGTTGGTTGTGAGCATTACATCCTCATATCATACTCATTAATGAAATATTGATACCATCATGGCAACTTCCAAGAACACTGGCAACACCTTTTTAAAATCCTTCCCGAGAGATGTTTCAGGAAGGAGATATTATGATATCTTATAAAACCCTCCCCGAAGGATGTATCAGAAAGGAGATATGATATATGAATTGTATATGGGTTGACGAACCCCTATGGGTCCTACGTCATGAGGTTATCCTCCGTAGGTGTATACAGAGATTGTGTGATAACTTCGTGCATCATCTTCATCATTCTTATTGTGTTTACTTCATTATGGATGCGATGTGATTGTATTTCTACTTTGACTTATTACCTATCTAATTGTTCTATCTTCTTATACTTGCACTAAATGATCTGGTATGTATATTGTCCTTCCTTGTCCTACTTGTATGTGGTATATTGTATACTTGTGGTCTTTTTTGTGTTTATTGGAATATATGTGATATAGTAGAACTGTTAGTTCAAGTGGTGTGGGCTACCATTGTGGAACATTTTATGATTGCAGGTGACGTGCCCTTAGTGTGTATTTATGTCTTATTTTCTTCTTTGCTCGGCTGGCCTATAATACCTACTGAGTACAAGTGGACCATACTCACTCCTACTCTACCATTCTGATGCTGACTCAGGTTCGGGTGTGCCCCACGTTGCTTGACTCGGGCAATTGTGGAAGCTTTCAAGGTAGTGGATGATTTTCAGGCGTCTGGATGTCTTCTACTATCTTTCTCTATCATTAGACTATATCTTTATTAGTTTTTAGAGATAGAGTTGTATCTATTGGATTTCTTATGTATTTCATTTGGTTCGAGTTATACTAGATACGTTCTTATACTATTGACATCAGATTTTGGAAGTTATGGTTGTATCGTTGATCATATTCTTTTCACATTTATTATATTTATGTGGTTTGGCTTCGTTCTACAAGCCTTACCTTGGGGGTATTTTTGTCTTTTTCCTTTTATGTATCAGTTTGGGTGATAGGCTTACTTGTCAAGGTTCGCTGTGACAAGTGTCATCATGACCCTTGGTTTTTTTGGATCGTGACAAAATTTTGTCATCTTAGGTATTAAATATTCATTCTCATATTTAAATGTACAGGATTGTATAGTTTTGTTATTCAAATAAATGTTTTGTCAAAACTGACTCTAAATCAAAACTCATTTTTTTACCTTGAAAATAACACATTCGGGGAAATACTTATTTGATTTTGTTAGAATATAAAAATAACACATTCGGGTAAATATTTATTTGATTTCAGTAAATTAAGAAGCTCAATATTAATTAGACATTAATTCATCTGAGTTTTGACTTGGTTTAATCAATTTATCGAGATAGGCGTTAACCGAAGTCAAAATGGTCACAATTACAAAACAATTGATCCATTGGCTCTTAATTTGGCTATGTTTTTAATAAGTTTAGATAATTCCTAAACAAAGTTGGTTATTTTCTAACTGGCCTAATTCTTACCCCTTAATTTTTTGTATAAACCACATAAATTCCTTCCCTAGTCCAAGTAATTACTTAAAATCTCGGCAGGCTTTTGCTCTTCCAATTTTGTGAAATATACTCATACATTCGGTCAACTCTCATACATTGCTGGAATGTATGAGAAAACTGATTTAGCTATATTTATGGAAAGTGAAATTAGATAATATCTTTATCTTCCTCAATTAACGTCATTAAATACCTATCATTATGTTGTGTATGATTAAATATAGTAACTAAAATTTAAATTCAAAAAATTTCTAAAACACCACATTAAATATTCTTCTTTATTGAGTTACGTTCTGGAAAGAAAAAAGGTTGTCTGCTACCTTCTTCAATTATCAAGAAAATCAATATGAACATCCCCATATTGTTGCATCATTCGGGTATTTGGAAGTTGAAAATTATTTATCAATCCTACAAAAGTGACGCAATTATTGCTTCGGAAAGTATAACCTACTTGAAGTTGATTTCTACGATCATGATGGAATTGACTATTAACGAAGTTTGTTAAAAAATTGAAGTAAAATACATTATTGAAGGTAATTTTTTTTCAATTATTATAAGGAATGACAATGGAGTTAGGATTTACGTTGAGTTGAAGAAACAATTTTTGGAATTGATAAAATTTTTCACTGTGTATTTCCACTTTCAACAAATCGAATAAGAATATTAAGTTTGATAAAGAAACAAGGGTTGTTCTTTATATTGAAGGTAGTGAATCTGATTTTGTTGCGTTAACGGTCGTTGAAACGCAAAATCAGTATTCATTATATGTTCCAGAATTTGAAGTGAAAAACTTCATTACTGATTACAAGAACACCGAAATAAAGGTTGAGCATCTTTATAAGGATAACCAAACGCTGGTTGCGGTAATGACAAAATATGCAATAGAAAATGGCTTCAACACCAAAGCTAAATAATCTGACAAACAAAGTTATGAACTAAATTTTTTATTTTAATGTGTTGAATGTTTAATGTATGGTTATAATCTATCAGATGTTTTGATCGAATTGCTGGTTTGACATTTTATTGTTGTTATAGTGAAAAATAGTGTTAGTAACATATAATATATATTTATACATTCGGACAAATGTATAATGAAATCGTAACAGACGCAATTTAAGCATTTTAACTGAAATCATGAATTACATGTCTATATTATATTACATTGACTACCTGTTTATATTTGATGTAGCTATGTACTGCACTGTCGTAACAAAGACTGCAAATGGGTCCTCAAGGCATCTTGTATGAATCATTCAGAAATATTTGTGATAAAAAGATTTGATTCGGAAAATACATGCAATCTTAGTGATAGAGTATTGAATAACTTGGTTGCGACAACAGCGTTTATGAGTGAATTTACAGCACCAAAATTAATTAATTAAAAAATAATACACACACCCGCGGACATAATTGAGGAGATAAAGGTTTTTTATGGAGTTGATATTAACTACATGATGGCTTGGTGCACAAAGGAGAAGGCAATTGCAATGCTTAGAGGCAGGCCAGCTAATGGATATCGAAAAATGCCCCGTTATATCTATATGCTGAACCAGATTTATTCTGAATCGTATATTCGGATGCATAAGGAATTAGATAATGAGTTTAAATACTTGTTTATTTTCGTACATCCCATGATAAGGGATTTCGAGATTTGCCGACCTGTTGTAATTGTTGATGATGCTCATTTAAGCGGTTCATACAAAGGAACATTTGTATCGACAAGCACACTTGATGGTGCAGGTATTATTCATTACTTTTAAACTTTTGTTTGTGATTATTATGCAGTTTTCTATGTGTTGTAAGTGATTATACATTGCTGATGTATGATAATAATATATAAACTTGCAAAATCAGTACCTATATTATTGACCTACACATATTGTATTGGTTTATTTTTTTTTATTTAGGATGTATTCTGCCATTAGCTTGCAGTGTTGTGGATTCGTAGAATGACAATACGTGGACTTGATTTTTTCATCAGTTTAGGAAAGCATTTGGGGAATGGAACAATATGTGTATTGTATCAAATCGAATCTAGAGTATCATAAAAGGTGTGAGCATTGTTTATCCTAATGTCCCCCATCTAGCATGTATTTAGCATTTATCAAAAAATGTTTGCACATATTTTAGAAAAAGCAAAGATAAACTTAGTGACCTTTATTATTCCATGGCTAAAGCTTATAGAGAAGAAGATTTTGATTACATTATGTCAAAGGTTGCTAAGGTTGATCACAGGGTTAAGAAATATCTGGAAAAAGCTGGTTATGAAAAATGATCTCGATGTCACTCGCCTGTTAATAGAGGTAGAATGATGACCTCTAATATAGCCGAATGTATTAACGCTTGCTTGGTAGAGTCTAGAGAACTTCCTATTCTATGTTTCCTTGAAGAAGTTAGAATTTTATTTGTCGCATGGAATTGTAAGAACAGTGAAATTGCATCTTATACCAACACAACACTCGGGAGAAGATTTCAAGAAATTCTGACTCTTAATGGGGCTAAGGCTTTGCGGATAATGGTATGTATTAGAATATTTATGTAATTAAATATTTATTTTATTCAATATAAATTTTTATGTTAGCATCTGTATTAAATAATTCATTTCTAACAAGTAAAGGCAGTTGATAATTATCTTTACTATGTATATGAATCTGGAAGGAGGTACATTATTGATACTGATAATGGCACGTGCAACTGTGGCTAGTATCAAATTGATAAAATACCATGTCCATACGTAATTATTGTATTAAAGAGAAAAAATATTGATGTAAAAGATTATGGTCGTTACTGCTTAGAATTGTACAGGTCAAACACCATTGTCAAAATGTATGAACTCCCGATAGTTCCAATGCCAGACATGAAGGATTGGAATGTTCTAAAATTTATTGATGATGAAGAAGTTGTGCCACCCAAATAAAAAATACCTCTGGGTAGGCCAAAGAAACAAAGGCATTTGAAATCAAGTGAATCACTTACTTCAAGTTCGAACTATTGCAATAAATGCGAACGTACAGGTCACAACCAAAAGACTTGCTATTTCTTCCCAAAGAAAACGTGACAAATATAATTTATTTATTTATATGCTGATGCTTAGTTTGATTTTGTTTGAATAATCATTTTAATTAGATTATGTTGATACTCTTGAATAATTTTGAATTATGTTTTAAATTGTTATTTGAAGTTTAGTTCTTAATAGCTGTTTGATATTTTCATAACAACATTCTACATTATACATAGATTATATTGCATTACCTTATTTATTACCTTTATAACTGACCACATGTACAGTTTTATGTTTAAAGAATAAAATAAAAGGCACACTCATGTGTCGTATTTTATTAAAATTTTAGTTGACATTCAATAATGTGTTATGTGTATGATAATGTATTATACTTAAGTGTATATGCATGATATAACTTGCTTTTGGTACAACTTACTCTTATTTGCTTACCAATCATATATTTAATGTTGGAAACAATCACAATAAACGTAAAATATATTAACAGTTTGTAATAAATTTATGATTTAGTTTTATACTTTAGTAATATGTAGGATGTTAAAATCTTCATTATTTTCTATTAAGTAATAAACTTTTAACAATTTGTATGATGTTATGTAATACATAACTCTAAATGTATGAGTTACATGTTGAATGTATTATTAACTTATAAAGGAATTTACATACTGGAAATAATACAATGTGCTACATTATACATAGATCATATTGCATTTCCTCATTTGTTACCTTCATAACTGACAAGTTGTACAGTTTTATGTTTAAACAACAAAATAAAAGGCACACTCAAGTGTCGTATTGTATTTAAATTTTAGTTGACATTCAATAATGTGTTATGTGTATGATAATGTATTATACTTAAGTGTATATATATGATATAAATTATTTTTGGTATAACTTACTCTTATTTGCGAACCAATCATACCTTTAATAATGAAAACAATCACAAAGTAATAAATGTAAAATACATTAACAGTATGTAATAAATTTATGATATATTTTTATATTTTAGTAATATGTATGCTGTTAAAATTTTCATTATTTTCTATTAAGTAATAAACTTTTAACAATTTGTATGATATTATGTAATACATAACTCTAAATGTATGAGTTACAAGTTCAAAGTATAATTAACTTATAAAAGAATTTATATACTGAAAATAATACAATGTGTTAGATATACAATAACACATTAATGTGTAATTTATTTTTATATGTTATATATAATATAATGTACAACAAATGTAATATCTACCAAACTATATAGTAACAAAACAATATGTTTTACGTCATTGAAATACACTTCTTCAAAAAGATATGTATGTATAAGAAGATTAAGGACATCCATAAATTCTAAATTAAAATCCTACACCAAAAAATAACTAGTATTATAACTGTTTAACATCAACTACTAAAATAATAATTAGATGTTTTCATGCAGACTATTATAAAAAAAATGCTACTCTAAAGTAACAATTGCACTTTCATCAGTTGATTAGATATAACTATTCCTTGGACGAGAAGGATCGTCATTATCACTTGTGTATGCTTTATTTGTCTTTGTCACTCTGTAATGCCATAGTAATGAAGAATAGCATACGTTTTGACTTTCACCATCAAAATTACATGAATGCATTGGTATTCCTTCACTTAATATTTCTACATATGCAACCACAAAGATGCCACAGTCCCTGATTTGAAAAAAATAATGTAATAACAGTGGTATGATGTAATACATATAAAAAATAAGATAAATCAAAATCACTTACAAATTAGCAGACTTTTGTTGTGGTATGTATTGAATGTATTCAACATCAAATGGGTTTTGATTGATAAATTGAGTGTGCGGATCAAGCTTGTCTTTGTACGCTTCCAGTGTTGCCCTATCAGTTCGCTCTATCTTTTCAAAAAAAATCACTGTCTAACAAGTAAGTAGGCAGCATCACTGCCAACTTTTATATTTCATTTGGTGGTTCCCTTTTTCTTGTACTTGATAATGAGTCATACACTCATATCACTCTCTCTTTCAACACAATTACAGCCACCACCCAGTGAAATTATTTTCCACAGTTTATTGGAACATATACCTCATCAATCATATGTCATGTTCATCCAGCAGGAATACAGAATTCATTAATTGTGTTTGTAATTAAATCTTCATTCTTAGCCACAACATATGATTCTACATAGTCTTCTTTCATAGATATCTGAACTGTTGGACCATCTAGATAATATCGACTATATGCCTTCTCGATATATATTTTAAAGAAGCAGTTGATTGTTATATATCTATATTTATCACACAGTTGCAGCTTCGATTTCTTTCTCAAACGGTAGAAGATCACATCTAAATGCTACATGTGCAAATAAGGTAAAAGATAAAAAATAATCAAACAATACAGCCTATTCTTCAGTTTCTATTACGTATCTATTTTATCACACTAATGTATGAATGATTCCCACTAAATGTATGATAAAGTGTTATACATCCTTCTCTATGTATTATGCTATCTTTTACTGTCGATTCTAATATTAACTTCAATTTCTAACAATAACAACATGTATGATATGGTATTACAGTTAAGTTTCTAACAAAAAAGGTGTTGTGTGGACTCTTAGGTATTAAATTTCAGTATATATGTATGAGGCAAGATTTTACTCCAGATTCTACATCATTTTACCTCAGTATTAGATATAATATTTTACTACATGTTGAATGTATGATAATAAAAGTTCCTACATGTAATATAATATGTTATATAAAATTTTTGAAAATAAATGTGCTACATGTATTAGTCCCATTTTGTTAAATAAGGTATTATACGGAAGTTTACTAAATATTGTTTTACTACATATTGAATCTAATGAAATAATATTTATTCTACATCATCATACT
Source organism: Capsicum annuum (assembly GCF_002878395.1). Lineage (NCBI taxonomy): Eukaryota > Viridiplantae > Streptophyta > Magnoliopsida > Solanales > Solanaceae > Capsicum > Capsicum annuum. Next base: position 165,905,682 of record NC_061116.1, on the reverse strand, counting down.
TCTATTTATACATAACATTTTACTGCATATTCTACATTATTCCAACTTCAGTATTATTACTTCAGATTTTACTTAATTATTATACATCATTTTCTATGTATGATGCAAGATTTTACAGCAGATTCTATAAATAACTTAAGCTTCTAACAATAACATGTATGATATGGTATTACAGTTAACTTTCCAACAGTAACAACATGTATGATATGGAAGAAAGTTAGTTTAATTTACCTCATCGATCCAGCATGTTTTACGTTGTGACATCAAGTAGAATTAATTCTTTGACTGTGGTTGTGAACAACGAAGTTCAACTGTGGATAATCTAATCCTGAATAATTTTTCAGATAGTGATTGTCCGTTTGTTTCCTGCATAATTAACAATGTATAAATATCACAAATATTTGTGCTGACATAGTATTCTAAAAAAAATAAGAAAATTTTTTAAATAATGTACTTGTCAGCATGATATTTCAATAACCCTAAGGCAAGTCATTGAGAGTAATCGAGCATCAATTCGTTAGGCAACTCTTGGTAAATGGTACAACCATCAAAAGCATATTTTTGCTTCTCTTCATTATCAGAATTATCCTCATCCTTAGAGCTTGAACTAAATTTTGTGATTTACGGGGACCTGAAAATCCTTGACTTCTTTCGGTCCCTTTTTACTGGTGCTTTCGTGACTTCACGCTCCCGAACTTGAGCATCCAGAAAATCAGCTGGAAACTGACTGTCGAAAAGCGTCCATTGGCTCTTGGTAATTGAATTTGGAGTACTAGCATCCAATGGATTTGTAGTTGAAGGTGTTGACAAACCAAATAAGAGTGTATCAACAGCGTCTTGAACTGAATTTATTATTGTGCCGCCCACAGCATCCCACATGAACGTGTATGGATTTATTGTGTATAAATCTAATATATGAATGTATAAATATAATTATACGTAAACTTTATATGTATGAGGAGAATCATACACAGCAAAACACAACCCATATATGTATAAGGTTATTCATACATATCTATACACAATCTGTAATACATAACATTTATCCTTGAAAAAAAACACAATTAAATATCCCCAAAGTTTGAGTACAATGAATTCATATCCTTTCACAAAAAGATCAATTCCTATCAGAAACTCCGCAACTAAATTCCCTCCCCCAACATGTATAAAGCAAAGAATATATTATCCTAAAATCATCATCTTCCAAATTTCATCAAGAACAAACAGTACTAGTTCTGAAGACAACTTTCCAATCATGTCAGAAATCATGAAAGTATAAAGATCCCAAAATTTTGATCTTCAGTTGAGAACATTAGGACCTTTTTTCTAACAATAACAGGTTCTACATGTATATAGACAAATTTATTCTAAAAAATCAACATGATTGACAAAAAAATACCAACAAATCTTTCATATCAGGACTGTCCTATTTTTTTTATTCTTTTTCGTGACCTTGTTCCTTATCAACCATTTTCTAATTCTATATAAAATAACAATACGCATGTACAAACATTTCATCAAAGTAATATAAAATTGAATGAATAAAAATTTTTATACCGGTGATATTAATTTGCTATGTATAAAGCTTACAAATTAATGTATAAATCTAATTATACATAACTTATATGTGTATAATTTCAATCATACATAGCAAAACACAAGTGGTTAAACCTAACAGTTATATATATACGGTGATTCAGGAATAGTATTACATAACTAATCATACATAACATATATATGTATAATGATATTCATAAATATCTATACACAATCGGTAATACTTAACATTTATATACGTAATATTTGTTCAATATACTTTCTGGTCGTTTTGAATGTCAGTTGTTGTTGTAAATTCAGTATGTGTGTTGACACATGCTTGGATATCCCTGTCCACAGGTTGAATTGCAACTAGTTCATCATTTGTGATTTCATTCACTGGACCCTTGTCCTCATCTTCATGTTGTTTAATAACGAAAAAAATAGATTTACATATGATAGTTAGGCAGATTTACAACAACAAACCAACATGATTGAAAAAAAAGTACCGACAAATCCTTCATAGATGGACTGTCCTGTTTTTTAATTCTTCATCGCGACCTTGTTCCTTATCAACCATTTTCTCATCCTATATAAAATAAACAATATGCATGTATAAACAATTCAACATAGAAATACAAAATTGAATAAAAAAAAATTATACCGGTGATTCTTTATTTTTTTTCTTTCTTCAAAGCTTTAACGATCTCAGCAGGTATATTGGATATAACTGTTACCAGCTCAACAATCTTTTTTTCAACCTTATAACATACAAAAAAAACTATAATATTAGAAACACCTCAATGTTTTTTTAAAAAAGAATTATCAATAAGAAATTTAACTTACAAAGTAGTTGATGCAAGTCTTTATCTCCTCTATGTTTATAGTTAACTTAGAAGTCCCTTCAGGCATTGTGGTAGATGAATAATAGACTTGACTTGCTCATGCTCAAGAGACACACCAATTTGTTCAAATTGAGTTGATGTCTTATCTGTTGAAACCTCTTGATTCTTTAAAAAAGAACCAGACACATAACATACTGAATGAGTACGTGTAGATTTCTCGTCATCCTTCACCCCTGGACTTTCTTCTTGAAACGTAACTATTTTTCTTCTCTTTGATGCTTGTTCGGTTGATAAAGGTAAAGATAAATCAGCCTTTATCAGAATTTTCCACGGTGGTATAGTGTTGAAATCATCAAAGTCTTCAGCTACAGTAACAACACGCGATTGATCTTCATGAGCCCTCCTTTTCAATATTTGATCAGCAGATGTTGGAAGTGGATCAAATATCTCAAAATCTTCTGTAAAAGACAAATCCAACTTCTGAACTTCTGAACTTGTAAGTTGTAAATTCTTGTAAGTAAACTAAAAAAGTGAATTTCAAAATGAAATATTAGGACTCCAATAAATTAAATTAAAAAAAAATAATTAAAAGGTTATATAGTTACCTTACTAAACATGCCAGTCATAAAAGACTCATAGTTAGGACTGGTACACTTCACAGATCAGTTGAATATTCTTGGGATGATGTCTCTCTGACAGACAGTAGTTTTTTTATCGACCTCAGAGCATCACTCAACCGTCCAAACATTGAGTACGTATGGCATACCACCCAAAGAATATAACTGATTTGCGACAAAGAAATTCTGCCTCCAAGAGTTCATCAACTTGTCAAATGTAATATTTCCCCATGGAAAGTGTCTGTACCGACCATCCTCAATCATCTGAAAGTGGTCTAAACTGATGGGTGATTCACGATGCTGAAAAAAAAAAAGAAATGTATGAACAAAGTATAATATCACAAGGTTCAGCGCATCTTCAGAGTTATCAAAATTTTCTATCTTCACACGTTGTATCAGTTTTGACCTAGGTATGCCAGCTACAGCTTCGGGAAAATACTTTGACATCAAAGATGATTTTGGTGATGAATAATACATATACTCATCAATATTATCGATATATTTAAGACCAATAATAATGGCGAACTCAAATATCGTAAATTTCAAGATATTCCCCTATACCACAGGTGAATCTCATCCTTGTTATCCTGCTGAATTTCTAGCATCAGGAGACATTTGGATATCTTCCTTATCCAATTGCACTGAGGCATGTCGAAAACAACCCAAAAATTATATTTTTGAATGCCCCAAAAAACATCTTTTCCAAAATACGTGTTTATATTTTCGTCAAAAGCACGGTTACATAAGATACCCATATGCAATGGGTGAGCTAAAACTTTGTTAATATGGTATTTCATTCCCTGAAAAAATAAAAGCATACTCTAATTTAGAGAGAAAAAGATAGCAGCATATAGATACAATATAAAAGATTACATTATACAAAAGTTGCACATGTATGTGGGCACCTTATACATTTAAACAATAATCTACAGTAATGTATAATGTCTTACTATACATGTTAAGTATTAATATTAAACATGTATGTCCTATAAGCTTATCAGAAGGTATAATGTAACCTTATACAATATTAAAACTTTCTAGTTGTATAATACCAAATAATACATAAAATGCCTCTTCTATGTAATAAGAACTTCTTAATGTATAACATAATGAAATACATAGCAGAATTTTTATAATATTATTTAGTCTTCCAGTATAACTAATATATATTGTCTGATATATTATAACTTATACATTAAAATATAATCTTCCATAATGTATAATAAGGATTATACATATAAAATATTCAACTTATACATGAATTATCTACAAGACCATCAGAATGTATAATGTAACCTTATATAATATTCAGACATTCACAAAGTATAATTCTACTTAATACAATAACTGTCTATTCTATGTAATAAATATTCTTATTGTATAATATAAAGAAATATAAAGCAGAAAACTTATATTCTACATTAGTATGATAAATAAAGTAATGTATAAGGTATGCACAACTGAATTGACTGAACACATTAATCTTACAACCTATATAAGGTATGCATACTCTAAAATTCTACAAAATGATTATCAACTTATAATTAACCATTTACAGTATTAAATCAAATAATATAAAATCTATACCCTTGGAAGACGTGATCGTCCGGAATCATCAACCTTCTTCTTACTTGTCGATTTAGAAGTTGACTTCTTCAAACTAGAACTGGCCACTTCCTTTAATTTCTTTATGGTTACCGGATCGTTTCGGTGCTTGGAACGGTTCTCTGCGAAACTGGGTTCTTCATAATCAAATATACCAGGAACAAAACCAACGAAAAAATTTTGTTCTTCAGCATCTAACTGACTAAGTCCTAAACTAAAGTTAGAACGAGAATCCATTACCAAATTTATACTATATTGATTAAGCAGTCGCAACTATAAAATAAGAAATTCAAAGATCTGACTTGTATTGTATGAAAAAAAATCAACTATCAAACTGGAATGGGATTGCAAAATAAGATAATTTCATAAAAAAAACAGCATGCAACCAAACAAGAATCGAAAAATATTCTGATTTGGTAAAGTTGAAAAAAAATCAAAAATTAATGAAAAAAATTAAAAACTTCAATTAATGCTTGAAAATTTACAAATCGAAAACCTCTAAGCACACGTTGCTTAAATTTGGGCATGAAAAATAGATTTTAATAATGGAGAGAAAACCGGATGTGTAATGGGAGCAAAATACGGAAGTGGCAGATTCTTTTGGGATGTATAATGGATAGGAGAGAAAAGTAAAAAAAAGATGAGATTTAAGTAATTATTTTGAAATTTGTGTAATTCCTTTTCCAATATGGGAGTTAAAATAATAAGGTAAAATTACCTTGTGTATATATGTAAATTTTAGTAATTTTTTAGTCTCTCATTTAAAATCCTAACCCCATTCTTCTACCTAATGCAACCAGAAAATTGCATCTCATAAACCCAAATATGGGTGGCTTTAGATATTTGACCTCAATAAGAAATGTCTTTAAAGAATAATCTTCTTTACTTTTTAAGTATAGTACAAGTATCATTTTACCCCTCTACACCTCAAATATATTTTTAAAACTTTTCATACTTATTTGTCTGTAAAATTTTATTTTTTATTTTTCACTTTTTATTTTTTCCTTTAATTTCTTATTCTATTTTTTATTTTTTTCTTTAATTTTATTATTTTCACTTTTTTTTAATTTTATTTTCATGTTTTAATTCATTTGTCTCAACCTTTATTTTTTTCTCTTTTTTCTTTTTTCTCAAGCATTATCTTTTTTTTTCTTTTTATAATTCATTTGTCTTTAACATTTATTTTTCTTTTATTTTTGGTTCTTGTCAGTTCTCTTTCTTTTTCCTCATTTTTCTCGAACTTTATTTTTATTTTTTCCTCTCATTTTTTATTTTCTCAATTTTTTTAATTCTTCGCTTTTTTCTTAATCTTTATTTTTTTCTTGCCTTTTTTTCTCACTCTTTTTTTTTATTTCTCTATTTTGTTTGATCGCTTTTTTCTTTTTTCAGTTCTCTTTTTTTCTCTCATTTTTTTCAAAATTTATTTTTATTTTTCCTCTCAATTTTTTTAATTCTTCGCTTTTTTCTTGATCTTTATGTTTTTCCTTTTCTTTTTTTTCTCAATTTTTTTTATCTCTCTATTTTGTTTGATCGTTTTTTTTTCTCAACTTCTATTATATTTTGTTAATAAATAAAAAAATTAGATAATTCGCAAAGGAATTTTCTTTTTTTTTTGACATCAAATCAAATTTAAGGGCATGAATTGTCGTTACGAAGTTCTTTAAAAAAATTTGAGATAAGTCGTGTCACTAAAACGAGAGTTGTAGAATATCTCACAAATAAAGACATAATGTGGCAGTGCCAACTCTTGCCCGTGGGGCATAATTTATTATTTGAAAGTCCTTAAGAAAGTCTAGCCTCTAAGGCAAGAGTTGTAGAACATTCCATAAATAAATACATAACGTGGTACTGTCAACTCTTGCCCGTGTGGCATAATTTATTATTTGAAAGTCATTGAGCTAACTCTTGCCTCTAAGGCAAGAGTTGTAGAACATCCCATAAATGAAGACATAATGTGGCAGTGTCAACTCTTGCCCTTGGGGCATAATTTATAGTTTGAAAGTCTTTGAGCTAAGTCTTGCCTCTAAGACAAGAGTTGTAGAATATCTCATAAATGAAGACATAATGTGGTAGTGTCAACTCTTGCCTGTGGGGCATAATTTATAGTTTGAAAGTCCTTGAGCTAAGTCTTGCCTCTAAGGAAATAATTGTAGAATATCTTATAAATGAAAACATAACGTGGTAGAGTCAACTCTTGCTCGTGGGACATAATTTGTAGTTTGTAAGTCCTTGAGCTAGATATGTCTTGCCTCTAAGATAATAGTTGTAGAACATCTCATAAATAAAAATATAACATGGTAAAGTCAACTCTTGCTCGTGGGGCATAATTTGTAGTTTGAAAGTCCTTAAGTCAAGCCTTGCCTCTAAGTCAATAGTTGCAGAACATCTCATAAATTAAAATATAACATGGTAGAGTTAACTCTTGCCCGTGGGGCATAATTTGTAGTTTGAAAGTCCTTGAGTCAAGTCTTGCCTCTACGGCAATAGTTGTAGAACATCTCATAAATGAAAATATTATGTGGTAGAGTTAACTCTTGCCCGTGGGGCATAATTTGTAGTTTGAAAGTCCTTGAGTCAAGTCTTGCCTCTAAGACAATAGTTGTAGAACATCTCATAAATAAAAACATAATGTGGT
>NC_061116.1:165839933-165898344 GCF_002878395.1 Capsicum annuum | reverse complement strand
ACTTTCAAACTACAAATTATGCCCCATGGGCAAGAGTTAACTCTTGCCCGTGGGGCATAATTTGTAGTTTGAAAGTCCTTGAGTCAAGTCTTGCCTCTAAGACAATAGTTGTAGAACATCTCATAAATAAAAACATAATGTGGTAGAGTCAACTCTTGCCCGTGGTGCATAATTTGTTGTTTGAAAGTCCTTGAGCTAAGTCTTATCTCTAAGGCAATAGTTATAGAACATCTCATAAATGAAAATATAACGTGGTAGAGTCAACTCTTGCCCGTGAGGAATAATTTATTGTTTGAAAGTCCTTAAGCTAAATATTGCCTCTAAGGCAATAGTTGTAGAACATCTCATAAATAAAAACATAACGTGGTAGAGTCAACTCTTGCCTGTGGGGCATAATTTGTTGTTTGAAAGTCCTTAAGTCAAGTCTTGCCTCTAAGACAATAGTTGTAGAATATCTCATAAATAAAAATATAATGCGGTAGAGTGAACTCTTGCCGTGGGGCATAATTTGTAGTTAGAAAGTCCTTAAGCTAAGTCTTACCTCTAAGCCAAAAGTTGTAGAATATTTCATAAATGAAAACATAACATGGTGGAGTCAACTCTTGCCCGTGGTGCATAATTTATTGTTTGAAAGTCTTTGAACCAAGTCTTGTCTCTAAGACAATAGTTGTAGAATATCTCATAAATGAAAACATAATATAGTAGAGTGAACTCTTGCCCGTGAGGCATAATTTATAGTTTGAAAGTCCTTGAGCTAAGTCTTGTCTCTAAGGCAATAGTTGTAGAACATCTCATAAATAAAAACATAACGTGATAGAGTCAACTCTTGCCCGTGGGGTATAATTTGTTGTTTGAAAGTCACTGAGCTAAGTCTTGCCTCTATAATAAGAGTTATAAAATATCTCAGAAATCAAAATACAATGTGGTGGTGTCAACTCTTGCCCATGAAACATAACTTGTTGTTTGAAAGAAATAAGTCTTGTCTCTACAATGTAATGGTGTCAACTTTTGCCCATGAAACGTAACTTACTATTCTAAAGTCGTAAGTCTTGCCTTTATAATGTGATAGTGTCAACTCTTACTCAAGAAATGTAACTTGAATGGAAAAAATCGAAGAAAAGAACAAAAATAATAAAAATTGAGAAAAAAGAAGAAAAAGAAAATATTAAAAAAATAAAAACCAAAGAAAATGTAGAAGTTGAGAGAGAATAACAAAAAAATAAAGGTTGATAAAAGAAAGAAAGATTATATAAAAATAAAGGTCGAGAAAAATTTAAAAGAAAAAAGAAAGAATAAAAATCAAAGAAAAAATAAAAAATAAATTTTTTTAATAAAAAAAAAGTTAAAAGGTGTAAAGAAAAAAAAGTAAGTATAGAAAAAAACTAAAAAGAAAAAAAAAAAAAGGAAGAAAAAAAAAAAAAAAAAAAAAGAGAAAATAAAAAATAAAAATTAAAGTAAAATTAAAAATAGAAAAAAATAAAAGTTGAAAGATATAAATGTAGAGTTGTTATTCATTATGGGGATCATTTATGTAATTTACTTCATTGATCAAGGACAATTTTGTTCAAAAAAATATTAGTTGGCAATTTTGTTCAAAAAACATTAGTTAATAAGTAAAGACTATTTTAAGAAAAAATTTTATTTGAGGCTAAAATTTAAAAGTCACACTAATTTAGGAATATTTTTTAGATTCATGCAACCTAACCAGGCCCAATTCCTACGATCCTACCCGGCCCATACCTCTAATATCCCATCTTTCTCCTTGACAACAAACTTGAGATCAATAACAACGACAGCACCACACCCACAGCGGCATCATACAACACCAACAACTATAACAACAAAAACCAAAACGACCCCAAATCCTCTCTTCTTCATTAACCAAACATTGTCGTCTCATATCCCTTTCTATCTCAAAATCATACAGAGGGGTGTGTGTGGCATGAGCTAGAGGCTATGCAAAGCTTCTACAAGCAGCCTACGTATTCCTTCAATCCGCGAATCAAGAAAGTATTTGTACAATTTCGTATGAATCTACTTCACAACCTTATCCCTTCATCTAAAATTTCCAAGACACCCCTCAAAATCCCCTCTCCCACATTACTAAAATTAGAAAATCAACCTGAATTTTTTATTTTATAAATACCTCACTATTTTCTTTGAAAAACAAGGCTGGAAGTTTGAGAAAAGAATTTGTGGATTTCTAAATTGAGAGAGGATTTCCTCTTTAAATATATTTTTTTAAAAATTCTTGTAAGACTCATTCGAGCCTAGAATTTCTATTACTAGTGGCATTCTGATGGTGGTTAATTCAAGTTCGGACGAAGTTTGAGTACCGAAGAGCTGCTCAGCAAAAGGTAATCTTCTTTCCTCTGCTATTCTTATTCTTCATTTTTGTGCTTATTGTTGCCTCTTTTCTATATGGTATCACAATGATTAAATCTTTGTGTTTCTTTACTGATTTTGAATTTTGAATGTTTAGTTTTGTTGTTTCGATTTTGTTATTGGAAAAAATACAAGAAAAGTAGGTGTTCTTGTGAACTTTAGGCTAACCTCGTTTAGATACTCGGGCAAATTAATTACGGGTGACAAAAATGTTTCAAAACTAAAAAAAAAAGTGATACAAGTCTTAAATATTAAGTAGAATTGATAATTTTAAAATTAGTTTTACTGACACTAATTTTAAAATTTTTAAGTTTTATTATTTATACAAATATTCATACACCATCACCACCACTCCTCCGCACCCTTTTTGTTGCCGCCGCTGCTACCTCCTCTTCCTCCATTATCACTATCATTGTCAACTCTTTCAGATTCACTATTATTTTCTCCCTCTACATAACTATCGTCTATTTTTCTTTTTCTCCTCCACCACCGTCGTTATTAACACAACAACAAATGTCATCTTCTCATTCGATGTCACCACCAACACCTCCATTTTTACCATAAGTATCAATTTTTGTGAATTCCTCCTTCAATCAGATCTTTTTCAGAAATTAAATAAGTATCGAAGTTGCTACAACAATTATTGAAATTGCTGCAGCAATTTCGATAGTTATTACAACAACTTCAATAATTGTTATAATACAATAATTAATAATAGTTGTTACAGCAATTATCTGAAGCAACTCTCATAATTGTTGAATTTGCTGAGTTATTTCTTCATTCATTTTTAAAAGAAATTAAAAAAAAATTCAAACTTTTCAATTTTTTTTTTTTTCAAAATAGTTCATGAAATTTAGATCAGGAAGAAGAATGAAATGAAAAGAGAAAGAAAAAGAAGAGAAGATGGAAGAAAAAAAAATCTAGATATAGAGATAAATAAGAAGAAGAAAAGATAGGGAGAAAGAAAATTGGAGGAAAAAAAAAAGATTGAAAGATAAAAAATAAGGGGAGAAATTCTAAAATTTGAAATTTAGAGTTAGAGAACTTTTAAAAATTATACTTTACACCCCAATTAACTTAATCACAATTTAAATAAAGTTTTAACCTTAGCTGATCAAAAGTATCACCATTTTTAATTTAAAGAATTTTTTTGTCACCTCCCACCTAATTTTGTCTAGATACTCTAGATTTGTCATCTATCATTCTAATTATTTCATGTTATCCAGAAAACTTATTTGCTTCATAATTGATTTTGTCTTTTATAATTTTGTTTCAAGATAATTAGTCAGGTGGTTTTGCCTTTGGTTTTGGCTAATCCAGAAAACTTATTTGCTTCATAATTGATTTTGTCTTTTATAATTTTGTTTCAAGATAATTAGTCAGGTGGTTTTGCCTTTGGTTTTGGCTATTTAAGATTAACAAGTAAAGGAATGACCACTGTTTGGAATTACTCCATAGTCCTCTATAAGGAGTGAAGTTCTGACTGAATAAATGATAGCCTATCTTCACCTCTAAAACTTATCCTTTCAAAGTTCTTAATGAACATGGTTGTTTGACTAATGTTTGAACTGCTTTTCCCTGTTTTCCTTCCCTTTGTTTGTCTGTTCTTGGGATTGTTCTACGAGGTGGTCGAGTCTCAAGTGCCTCCTTTGGTTCACAATATCGAAGACAGCTTTTGAGAAGAATTTAAATTGTCAAAATACTCGAAACTTGTTTGCAATATTTATCTAAGCATAAACTTTTCTATTATAGGAAGTGGGAGTATTCTTAATTTATTTTTACATAGGCATATGCCTTTTACAACTTAAGAAAATATTGGTACTGGCACTTTCAAAAATTTGAATTTTTCATTGAGAATTTAATGAGATTTGGCAGTGTGAAGATGTTAATATCTAGGAAGCAGACTGTTATTTCCCTTGGGACGAATTTGAAATTTGATACTAGTAGATATGAACTTGTGCAATTCTCTTTCTTTTTTCCTTTTCTAACATCTCCTGTGAGAATGAGAATGTTTGATCGAGTTATTTCCTTATTATTATATTCAGGAAACTTTTAGTATGTTTAAGGTTGGGCAATTGCTATTTTCGAGACCATTTATATATTGAACAACTTAAGTAAAAATGTGCTCCCTGTATTTTGAGTCATGAATTCAAATAAAGTTTTTTTAGAAAACCTTCGCTTAAGGGAATTTTTGTTATGCCATTTAATTTGGAAAGGAGCAGATTGTTTTGCAAACATATGTTTTGGTCATTTATTTGAATTACAGAGTGAAGCATAATCTTGGATTTTGACTTGCTAGTAAAATTGCCTCCCTTTTGGATAAACTAAATTGATTAAAGGGAATTGAATAATCTGGAAATAAGAGCTTTTGGGTTTTTTTCTTATTGCGAATTATTTAATTTTTTTATAGTTGTGTTTCTATGTAAAGTTGCGAATTTTCTTCAATAATTACTAATATTTGTTGATTTAGTCCGGTAAATTTGTCTTACCTGTTATAAGCCTTTTTGTTAGGTCATTTGCTAATTTGTATCTTGTGTTTTGTCACATGTGATGCCTTGCAAACCCATATTTGAACTCCATATCCTTCCTTGCATACCTCGATTCGAGTACCCTTACTCAAGCTATAAATAGACTAAGAGCAGCAGTTTATGAAGCATGCATTATGGGGCTAAAGTTCAATTAGAATCCTAAAAATTACATATATAATATATACACAAGTTAACTTTACCTTAGTATATAAAAACTTTACCTTATTACATAAAATCTCATATTGAAAAAGAAATTATAAATATTTCAAAGTAATTACTTAAATCTCTTAAATTTATTCTTTCTCTCTCATCCCCTTATATATATCAAAATATCATTTTTTGCTCCTATTTTAGTGCATTAATTTTGCTCCATATTTATGTTCCTTCATTTACGCCTAAAATCAAGTTAACGTAATCTGAGGAATTTAAAATTGGTCAGTTATCAATCATTAACTGAACAAAGTGCACCTCTTCCCCTTCTTATTTTCTGGAAAAAAAAAACTCAGTTCAACAAAATTCAAAGAATGATTAGAAAATAATTGTCAAGAATCTATTGGCAAAAATATATTTACTTTGAAATCAACACCATGTTTTTGTTGCTTCTTTGTTTGAGATTTAGTTTTCACCATTGTTAATGGCGTATGAAGGTTAGCAGGGTTTTGGATTTAATGGTGAGATGTCCAAAAAAAAAACGTTAATGATATTATACTTTCCGAACTTTGCTTTATTTGCTATTTTTTTTTTTAAATTGGTTAACCCGTAAAGTTTAAATTTTTTTGCAATGGAGTCTGCTCGCGTATTGTTATTCCCGTTGTTGGTTTCGTTCTAGATTCTTTTGGTTATGAAGAACCAAATTTCACAGAGAACCATTCGAAGTACCGAAACGATCACAATGAAGAAATTGAGGGAAGTTGTTGGTTCAAGTTCAAACAAGAAAGTTTCAAAATTGTCAAGTAAGAAAAAAGTTGAGGATCTTGGACGACCACGTCTGCCGAATGTTTAGTTATCATTAAAATATGTATTAGTATGTATAAGATTTCATTATACATTTGTTAAGATTATATAGTGAATTCTATAAGGTGTTTGTATCCATGTGAAATAGTATTAGATTATATTTATTATTTGTATAAGATTTACACATACATGTGAAACTGTTGTATGAGGTTGCCTTTTATTTGTTTTGGCAGTATGATTCTATGTAGAGAAAATGGTCTATTACCCCTCCAACCTTTAGTCGAAATCCCAACTACACACTCAACCTTTAAAAGTGACCTATTACCCTCTAAACTTATTTTTATCGAATTTATTACCGCCTTGAATTTTTATTTTTGATTTTTTATGACCCTAAAATGCTGACATGTCCAAGAAAGTGTATCTACTTCCCTTAGGCGCGTAGGACTTGCCTACAGTACACAAATCTGCATTTTTTAAGCCACGTGCAAATCCATTTTCTTTTATTTTCTTTTTTAAAAATTCTCATTTGTTAGCCATTAAATCTTCCATCTTCTCCATCTTCTTTCTTTTTATTTTTGCCATTTTCAAAGCTTGAAGTTTGGGTTTTGTTGTCTACCATTTCAAAACTTTCAATAGTAACCTCCATTCTAAAATTGAAGCTTTAGGGTTCATAATCTTCTTCAAAAGGATTCAAAACAAAAAGGTTTTGTTGCCTTAAATGTTTTATTTCTTCTTCTTCTTCTCTTTCTCAAGAAAAAAAGATTCGAGAACTCATCAATGGTGTCCAAGATTAATTTCTCATCTTCCTCATCTCCAATTCACTTTCTTCTTCATCTTTCGCTATTTCAATTCATGGATGTGTCCAAATATAAAACCCACAAAAAAAATCCATTTATTTCACTTTAAAAAGGAAATTTAAAATTCCATAAGAAATGATACAAAGTTACAAAAGCCTGAAGCACTAAATTGATTGTACAGTAATTTGTAAAGTTACAAGGAATGAGGTTCGTTCTTTCTTCTCAAAACAAAAACTAACACAAATAAGCCTAAAGCACTAAATTTTCTTGAAGTAAAAAAAAAAAAAAATAAGAAATAACGAGAGAGAAAGAAAGAGCTTCCTTCTTTGCAAAATCAACAACAACAACAATAATTTATTTCTTTTTCACAAACAATGGCATCAATGACATTCAAGAACTCATCAATGACATTTTTCTTTCTTCCTCTTCATTTCTTCTTATTCACAAACAATGGCACCAAATCAACAAATTGGTCATCTTCAATTCCATCAAAACCACCAAATTGGTCATCCCCAATAGTGACACCCACTTAATTAAAATTGATTTTGGCAATTTAACTCAGATTGTTGATCCTAAAAGAGAAAAATTGTTATCGACTTCGTGTTAACTGAGGTAGCAAAAGCTATTATTTTTAGATTTTTTATCTCCATCAAACATTTGATATAATTCCTTTTCTTAATGATTTTTTCTAAAAGTTATGACTAAAATTGCTATCTGAACAATGGAAAGAAAAATGAGAGAATCTGGAAAAGAAAAGAATAATATTAAAGGGAAATGAAAAGGGAAAGAAAAGAAGAGAATATATATATATATATATTAAAGAATAATAATTAATTTTTTTATATAAAAAAGATAATTTTGCGTGGAAATTAGGTGGCATTACATGGCAGGTGTGTGTTGCTCACTTTCCATTATGCATCTGGACGTAAGCGTTTGGGGGGGTATATATTCCATTTTTAAATAGTTCAGGGGGGTCATAAGACCCCTTCAAAGTATAGGTGTGTAGTTGGGATTTGGGGTATAGGTTGGGGGGGGGTATTTGACCATTTTCTCTTCTATGTATAAGATTTCATTATATATGTATTAATACGATATTATTAATTGTATAAGATTTACACATATATGTGAAACTGTTGTATTATGCTACATTTTTTTTTTGTTTTGTCTTTCTACTTCTATGTATAAGATTTCATTATACATTGGTTCAAATTATGTAATGATTTGTATAAGAAGGTTATACTTTTCAAAATAATAATTGTTTCACTTTTATAGGATTGATAAATAATTTTCGACTCTCAAATACCCTAATGACGCAACAATATGGGGATGTTCATATTTATTTTTTGGAGAATTGGAGAAAGCAGATGTTGACCTTTTTTTTTCCAGAACGTAATGCAAAAAAGAGGAAAATTAATTGTGATGTTTAAGATATATTTTAAGTTTAAATTTCAATTACAATATTTAATCATACACCACATAATGATAATTAATTAATGACGTTAATTAAGGAAGAGAAACATATTATCTTCCTTCTTATGTTCTGGAAAAAAAATCACAGTTCAACAAAAATTAAAGAACGATTAGAAAATAATTGTCAAAATCTATTGGTAAAAATATATTTACTTTGAAATCAACACTATGTTTTTGTTGTTTCTTTCATTGAGCTTTAGTTTTCACCATTGTTAATGGCGTATGAAGGTTAGCAGAGTATTGAATTTAATGGTGAGATGTCAAAAAAAAAAAAGTTAATGATATTATACTTTCCGAAACAATAATTGTGTCACTTTTGTAAGATTGATAACTAATATTCGACTCCCAAATACCTGAATATCGCAACATTATTGGGATGTTCATATTGATTTTTAGAGAATTGAGGAACGCAGTAAAAAAAAATTTATTTTTTTGGCTGCTACAAAGAAGACTACTTTAATGTGCCATTAAAGAAAATATTTGAATTTAAATTTCATTCACTATTTTTAATCATACACTACTTAATGTTAGCTAATTAATGACGTAAATTAAGGAACTTAAAGATAATATCTGATTTGTCTTACCTTACATATAGGATTAACAGTGTTATCATACATTCGAACTATGTATGAGGGACTACCAAATGTATGAGTATATTAACCTAATCCGAGAGAGAGAAAGTATTAAGAAATTTTATGTAATTAGTTTCACTAGAGTGAGGATTTATGTGGTATCAGCAAAACAAACTTAAGGCTAAAGGCCTAAATTATGCTGCAGTGGGTTTATGCCTAAAGAGTTAGAACTAGGACAGATTCATTCTTCATATCAAGAGTCCAAAGGCACTAGTCATTGGGCTAAAAGCCTAGTCAAACTTTTTTTCTCTTATTACTTCTTTGTATTTTATGTGGTGAAAATTATCCTAAATAGACTTATTAGATTGTTAATTACAAGTTATAGCAAAAATTTTCAATAATTATTAGACTAAAAAATTAATTACAAGTTATAAAAACTTTTTAGAAAAATTTATTTTAATTAAATATTCGAAAATCAATTTTCTAATATTTATTATTTATAATATTTTCTTATTTTTAACATTTAACATTTATCACTCTTAATTAAAACTGTGAAATTATGGCAAATTATACTATTGGCATCAGTAACTTTTTTTTAATAATTAAGTATTAAAGTTTGTTCATAATTTAAGGAGTCATATATGGTAAATATATTTTTTAAAGTTAAGAATTGATTTTTTACTTTTTATTAACTTTAATAATTAACTTACTTCTACTTTTTTTTTACCTTTTACGGTCTTTCATTACCAATAGAAGTCTTAACTCTTTATGTTTTTCAACTTCTTTTTTCCTTGTTTTTAACTTTCTTCTATAATTTTTCACATTTTTCGGTATATCATTATCAATATTCATACGCAAGAGATTTTTACTCTTTAACTTTCTTCTACAATTTTTCATGTTTTTCTTGTACGCACGTATTATACATGTGTGACTTAGAGGGTTGATTTTAATTCAAAATTAATTTTTTAAAAAAATTAACCATCATTGAAGCAGCTGCAACTCAACATGCAAAGCTATTTAGCGTCAAAAAATGTTGTTGTTCCAGAATATAAGATGGTCGATAAAAGAAAAAAGGTTGTTGAACAAGATTCAAATTCTAATTTTGAAAATGAAATTTCCGCTCATAAAACGAAGAAAGCAAAAATGAAAAATCATGAAAATACTAGAGTTACAAGGTCTAAAGCCAAGGTGAGTGTTGACAAAGTTGGTGATAAGAATGTTGACACGAAGAAATCAAGAAAAGTTTGTAAAGTTAATATAATTTGATTTAGATTTTTTTCTGTATTAAATTGGTATAAAATTGATATTGAATCAGTTTTTCTACTTACTGTTTGTTTTTCTAAGATAGTTAATAATTTGATTTAATTATGTGATGCTCATTATTGTTTGTTTTTCTAAGATTGTTGATACGAACAAAGTTTATTTTTTGTATTTAAGTACTATTTATATAATGTTATACTACTTTATCATTTGTTTCGTATTTTACATCGTTGAATGAAATTGATATGAACTAAGTCGCATCAGGTGGTATTAAATTTGATATCAATTATATTTTTTGATTTTGTAATTAGTAACATTTGACATGAATATTGCATTTTGATGTTTATTAGTGCTCATTACTTTTTGTCTTTATAAGATTGTTGGTATGAACAAAGTTTAGTGTTTATATTTAACATAGTATGTATATAATATTCTTCATCTTCCTCTGCCAGAAAAAGAAACACCAATATCAATCATGGTTAATACTGATTATTTTTTATTGCAATGAAAAATTATTTGACATCAAACAATTATCAATTAATTTATTTTCAATATTTATGATGATATTTTTTCATTTAATATCCATTACATACACTAAAAAGTTATGTAAAATAAAATAAAATTTTTCTTATCGATTGTCACATTCATAAAACTCATTCAATACAAATGTCACATCAATTTTAATATCAACTTAATACATTGAGAACTCAAAAAAAAAAAAGTATTACTTAAGTATGAAATGAGTATTTAATAAACTAGTTTCAACGTAATTTATTAAACAATTCATGAATATTGTATTGTGTACTATACTAGTTTCATACACTAAAAATTGTTATAACAATATATCATTTGTACGTAGAATCTTATATACCAACACAACTAACAGATTATTCATTATTTTCATTAATATCCATTGTCATATATTTTGTTGTCACATACAATATATATTTAACGAAAAAATTGACAATACTACTTTTTTATCTAAATACACCATTACTCCCGTGTCATTGTGTATGATCATTAGTGGGCATGTATCACTTATCAAAAACTTAATCTCAATTTGGATTGAGGTAATGTAAATCGTCAACTGTTTTGATATTGCATCAACCAATCCTCTATACTTTGAATCTTCATCTTGTATAATCTTATCTACAACAAAATCTTTAGGTCCCCCTGTAAACATATTACATAGTTCATTAGTAGGAATTATTTGAAATTTCATAATTTGAAAATATGAAAATTTATAATTTCAACATACTATATTTCATAATTTCAACATAGAAAAAATATATATAAAATAATACAGTAAAATAAACATTATATCGAAATTGTTCTATTCAAAGCAATCAGAATAACATTTTGAAAAACGGTTAATGTATGAAACATGCTCGAATTATGAAATCACAGATTGAATAGTATTTTTCGAACAATACTTTAATCCAACATTTTAACAATAGAGAATTTAAGAAACACATAAAAAAATTATTTAATTCTTTAAATACGGTTGATTGCAAAATATCAATTTACTAAATAATGTAACATACCTGACGAATCCCATCTTCATCCATGACGTATCATGATTGAATGTAAATTATCAAAATTCATATTTTATAACGCAAGAATTACTTATGTTTGCTTTTGTTTCACAAAATAATTCTCAACAGTTGCATAAAAGAAACGGAAATTACGATTTGGTTTACTAAAAAAAGTATATCATTTAGAAAAAAAAGTTAGTGTATGAAGATGGAAACTCTTAATGGAAGCATTAAAATAGGAGAAAAGAAAAACGGTTAGAGGAATTTTGGGGTGGATTGATATCACTAATTAAGGTTAACTACATTTAAGGAAGGAATATTGTATATTAGTTGTATTAAATCTTTATTTTTCTTTTCAGTAATTACTTTTTTGTATTTTTTTAAAAATGAAAAATCATTTTTAACTACTTTTTTAAAAATAAAAATTTCTATAACTTGAAAACTAAAAGGTTTTGCTATAACTTATAATAAACAATCTAATAAGTTTATTTAGTTAATTTCCTTTTTATGTGTATGTTTGGAATCTAACTCTTTTATATTTAACTTAGTTGGATCCCCTAAAGTTGTTAATTTTTCAAAATAATTTGTTTCACTATCTTTCACTCTTGACTTAAGTTAGCTAATCATTAAAGTTCAAATAGTTATTTATTTTTAGTTGGCCCCCTTACAAGAAGATTATTATGATATATTGCCATTGCCTTTTTCGAATTTGCTCATGTTAAAGTCCATTTACCTCTTCCCTCTTCTTTAAATCAAATTTTGCAAAGTACAAACCTTTGTTAAAGTAATAATTCTTTTCATAAAATTACTTTTTTCAATCAAAGTTAGTCATAACAAAGTTAGTTTTTAAATAGATCGGACAACCGCGTGTTAGCGGATATTTTAGGTGTTTTAAAAATCTTTCTGAAGTGTTAATGTGAACCCTTACTCAGATTTCTAAGAATTTCAAAGGACTTTTCTGTTTTAATCTCTTTGAATGATTTTAAATGTTTTTTTGATTTTCCTAAATAAATTAAATGTCTACTCTGTTTTTGGTCGAGTTTGAAACTTTCTTTAGGTTTTTGAATTTGATTAAAGTCAAATTATTTTTTCACAAAATAAAAAATTTATTATGTACAAAAATAAAATATCAAAATATTTATGATAATTATCATAAAAGGCATGCATATAGTAAATTTCAAGTATGAATATCTAATTTAAAGAAAAAAACTCTATTTAAATGGTGCACATCAGTCATTTCATAACTTCATGAGAAAAAGACTACTAAGATTTGTCTTTTTTATATCCATGCTCTTTCTAATTTTAAAGATATCTAAACATCAAATGTCAGTATACATATATAACAACACCTCTCTATAACAGCCACGAAATTTTTATGTAAATTTTACCACTATTTTTTAATCAAATTTTGAGTTCGGAGACCATTTTATTCAATGTGTGAGATAAAGATAAGGTCCGCTTTCATAAGAAAAAAGAAAAACAAATGAACTTGAGCCCAATAAATGGCCCAGTTTTGGGGAAAAAACCTACTATATATACACTTCTACACCTTGATAAAGCTTCTGCCTTACATTTCCTAGATACTCGTCACATCTCAAACATGTTGCCGGATTGTTTCGACAGAATTCTCAGATGGTCAGTTTACTCCTTTGGGTTGTCTTTCTCCTTGTGACATAGATATGTATTTTCTTACTTTGTCTATCTACTTCACTCTTGTCACTTGGTAAGTTTTCCTCTACTTCTCTACTCTCCCTCTCTGTTTTCTCATCTTCCTTAATCATGATTCTGCAATGTTGTTTCTTAGGTGGTCGGGGCTTTGCCCAAAGGGATCGATACAACGCTCCATATGGGTTAGCACTTTTGAATCTGGTAAGCCTTTTTCCCCCACTTTGTTTTCTGTGTCTATTCTTTTGTTTATCTCTATCTCTTTGCCTTAGTTGAGATTAGGAAGGCCTTCTCTTCAAGCTCGTAGGTCTGGTTGTTGCTCCCTTCTTTAGCTGCACGATCCTCCTACCCATGTTTTTTAGTAAAGCTTTTTTATAGCTATAGCATGTTCTCTTAGCTTGTATATCCACAAATACTTAATAAATTTATGGATTGTGTGTCTAGTTTCTTTTTTGCATTGATTAGTTGTAAATATTTTAGTTGCCTCTCTACTTGACTGCGGGATGATTTATGACTGTTATGCATGTTGTTGGTTTTTGTTGATCTTGATTGCTCTGCTTTTTATTCTAATACTTGGAATTTGTGCATTATCTATATTTATCAGTCCCTTAGTTTTGCCTGTTAGCGGCGAGTAACTATTATATTCCTGCAGTTGTTGATTCTCTATAGTCACATTAGCTAATTGATCTGCCACCATGTTCCTTCCCCTAAATGTGTGGACAATGTGTGCTCCTGTTTGTTGCATAATGTGACATATATTCTTCACTATTTCAACCAGCTCCCATAGCACTCTCCATTGTCTTCTTATCATTTTGGTTAAGCTAAGAGAGTTTGCTTCCATAGTGATTTCCTTTAAATCTTTATCTTCACAATACTTTAAGGCCTCTTGTATCGCTCTGGCCTCTGCCTCTGTATTAGTGGCCTAACCTATCCCCATGGTTCTAGCATAGACTAGATATCGCTCATCATTTCTGATAACAAAAGTTATAGAACTCAATCCCAGATTTCCTCTGCATGCTCCATCAGTGTTATATTTGAGTTTGTTTTCCTCTAGAAACCTCCATATTACCTTATGGTAATGTAACTGAGGAATGTAATTTCTTAATTTTTCTACCACCTCGGGACAGTTCCAAGACTATAACTTGATCTATGGTATAGTGACTTCACTACTTTCTTGACCAATTTTTGTATTTGTTGTACCATCCCTATAAAAGTAGTATTTTCTTCATGTTTCCAACTGTTTCTTCTTTTACAAAATGTCCACATTATGATTGCAGGCACAGATCAGCTAAAGTTTATATAGGCCTTCTGCTTCCACCAGGCAATAATTAATTAATAGGTGCATGTTCTTCATGTTTATCCCTGCAAAAATATCAAACTACCTCCAATTCCTCCTCATTAACATTCTCTCCTTAAATATAGTATAGTGCACCCTGCTTTGTCAAATTATTATACCAGAAACTAGAATTACCTCCTTGTATTTGCCACCAAATATTATGCTCTACCTTTTCTCTAACATTTGTCATTTTTCTCCAAACATGTGAGGTTTCATAGCCCTAAGGCACAATAGGATGATGCTTCTTGCGGTATTTATTCCACATAAATGAGCTTCACAAGAATGAAGTGAAAGTTCTAAAATTCCACCAAAACTTTACAAAGAGAGCTTTGGATACATCATGCAAGGATCTGAAACCTAATCCTCCTTCCTTCTTTGGGAAACACATCCTTTCCCATGACACCTAATGCTTATTTTTTGCTTCTATGGTGTTTCCATGATAAAATTTTATAAAGTCTTTATGCAATGGTCTATTAATCCAACTGGGAATTCATTGTTGACAAAATATAGGTTGGCATTGTCTGAAGAACATAAGATATAAGTATGTACGTACCTCCATAGAATAACAACTTATTCTTCCACGAGGCCAACCTCCTTACCATCTTCTTTATTAAATCCTCAAAATGCAACTTTCCCTTCCTTCTGTAAAAAATTGGGCATCCTAAGTATGTGAAAGGGAAACTCCCTTATCTAATACTTGTGATCGTTCTAATTTGATTAGCTACAGCAACAGGTACTTTTTTATGTATATAGAACAAACTCTTAACCAAATTAACAATTTTCCCTGACAATATTTCATAATCTCTTAAAACCTTCATCATCTTCCTCACTGATTTTGGTTTCCTTAAACAAAACAAACAGAATAGTATCACCAGCATAAGGCAAGTAATTAATTTTTGTGCTCCATTTAGGCATACCATATCCCTTGAACTCTAGGTCTTCAAAGAGCTTATTAAGATTTCTGGCCAGAACTATAACACCAATTATGAACAACGTAGGTGACATTAAATCTCCTTATTTCAACCCTCTAGAGGACTAAAAGAAACCATAAGGTTGTTCATTCATCAGGAAAGAGTACCAATTATTACTTATAAGTCTCACTATCATATCAATTATCCTTTCTGAATATCCAAATCTTCTTAATACTTTAACCATAAACGTCCATGAGACCTTGCCATAAGCCTTTGTTATGTATAACTTTACCACCACAATATGAATTATATTTCATCTATTAATGTCTCTCACTATCTTCTGAGATTGCAACATGTTTTCTATAATGTTTCTTCCCTTAAAAAATCTAGACTAATTGCTAGATATCACACTAAAAATGGCTTTTGCAATTCTTCCATGAATCACCCTTGAGATTATTTTTTTGAAAATGTGCTTAGGCTTATAGGTCTTAACCCCTTAAAATTACTTACCACTTTTTTTTGTATAAGAACCAAATTAGTGTCAGTAATGTATCTTAGGAGCTCATGTCCACTAAAAATCCTTTAATCATATTAGTAATACCCAATGGCGTCCCAGAAAATCTGAAAGAGAAGTCCTGAAAAACCATCTAGACCAGTTGCACTATCACTATTAAGATCAAACACCACCGACCTTACTTTTTTTTTATCGGGGACAACTCTAAACTGCTATTCTGAGCCTCTGTAATTATTTTTTAGATTGCTTGCAACATTGTCTCATCTGTGGACTCACCAAAATTGTTCTTTGTAAACCTCTACTGTTTCTTCCCCCATATTATAGTTTGAATAGATAACATCCTCCTGTCTTGTTTGAATTTCGTTAATCTAAAGTTTTCTTCTCTTTTACTTGACATATGAATGAAAGAACTTTGTGTTTCTATCTCTATCTTTAAACCATTTCATTACCATTTTTTTTCTCCAGTACTTCTCCCCAATATGTAAGTATCTCTTTAAATTTGCCTTTGTCTTACTTAGAGCTGCTTTGTTATCTTTTATTGGGGCAATCTCCAGTTGTATCTCCGCGGTCTTGACCACATCTTCTAATGTAGTTGTTTGTTGAAATATATTCCCAAAGGTGGTTTTACTCCATTGAGCTAAAGTCCCTTTTACACTTTTTGGCTTCTTGTGAACTACCGAAAGGGGTGATTTATAGTCTACTACGAGCCCCAATTTGCTTTTACAACCTCTTAAAATTCATGATGATTTGTTCAAAAATTCAAGAAATTGAAAGGTTGGATGACTGGCTCCTGATTTAAGTTACAGATCACACTCAAAGTAGCATGATCTGAGTCTTATATGAACAAATGATGCACTTCACTATTAGGCAGCAGTGAAATGAACTCATTATTGCCAAACACTCTATCTAGTCTCTTAAAAATACAATCTTCTTGAATTCTATTATCCCACCAAGTATAACAACTTTCAGTGAACTTTAGTCCATTTAAAGCGCAAGAACTCAACAGTTAGCAAAGTTCACTGTTTTAGCCGAAGACACGGGTAGGCCATCTATTTTTTTAATTCATCTAGAAAATTATTAAAGTCACCCCCTACTATTCAAAGACACTGGGTATTCTTTGCTATCTTATCTAGATCCCCTAGAAATTCAAGTTCTTCAATAGTACTACATCTAGCATACACTTATGTAACTTTGAAAGACTCTTTAGTGCCCCTTACTCCAAACTACATAGTTAATTGTTGAACTGTATCTGTTGAACTTTGTTTTTTTACATATGTCATTCCAAAAAATTCATATCTTGGTTGAATAATTTGCTTTGGCATTATCCATACCCATTCTTCTGTATATTTCAAGCTCAGAGGGCATTGAAAAGGTTCCATTAAAAGAACGAGTTATGATTTCTTTTATACAGATCAATTAGTCTCTTAAAAGACTTTTGAGTTTTAATTGATCTGATATTCCAAAACATATTTTGCTGATCATTATTCATAATTGGTGTTGGTTTCCTTCTTCCTCCTTGTTTTCATTTGTGATGCCTGCATAATATTCTTTGTTCTTTTTTTATTTTTCCCTTTTATTTGGCCTATTTGTCTTGGTGATAGATCACTGTGTATACTAACTGCTTTAATGTTTCCCTCCAAACCATCGTCTTCCTTATTATTTCTTTTTTTCTGCATCTTCACTTCTGATAAAGTATTAATCTCTGGAGCTTTCTGTATCATTACTAGACTACTCTCCTCCTGACTGGTTTGACTTTTTCCTGCCTCAATAAATTTTGACATTATTTGCCCCCTTTCTCCTTTCTTTTGTTGACTAAGGATATCCTCTTCTATGTGTCCACCATGATTATCTGGCATGGTCCCATGAACATGTTCTTTTGAGTTCTCAACTGAGTCCTGTTCTGTCCTTCTTGGGATCATAATGATATCAATATTGTTTGCATGTACACAGTTGTCCTCACCCTCCTTATTGTTAGAACTTGAAATATGTGGTGTTGCTCTTAATTTGTTGTCAACCTGTTTGTGTTGTGGGGTTTGTTCCTGCTTTATCTTCTCCTATTTCTTGTAAAATCCTTGCTTTCATATTGTTTCTTTGTGGAGTGTTGTTTTGTGTACTATTTTTTGTACTTTTTCCTTATCGTTATTTGCAGCCTCATCATTTAGTGCACCAAACTTATTGTTAGTATTCGGAGTTTGTTCTTCTTTTTTTTTTTGCCCTTGGATTTCAAACCTCTCTTCCCCTGAAGTTCTGTCTTCCTCTTCTATTCCAGTTTCTCTTTTTTCTGCTCTTGGAATCCAGCTTTATCCTACTTTTTTCTCCTTATCCTCCCCCTTCTATCATGTTTCTGTTGAGAGGTTTCTCCTCCTTCTCCCTTGCCCTTGTTGTTCATTGTTTCTTCATTGTTCTGCTCACTTTCTAGCTCTTTTTCCACCTTTTCATTCTTTCAATATAACTCTAGATGAATTATAAAACATTCTTTCTCATTATGACCTTAAAGTTTGTATGTCTTGCAACATTTTGACATGTAATCATATTTAATGTTAATTCATTTTTTCATTATTTCTCTAGTCTTCCTCCTCATTCCAATGCTAGTTCTTTTGGAAAACTCTCCCAATAAATTTACCTCCACCTTGATCCTGGAATAACTAGGTCTAGTTTTAATGTGAGTCGTCAAATCCACCTGTAATAACTTACCCATTGCCGCAGTCAAAGTAAAGATTACCTCCTTTCCGAAGAAATTTGGTGGGAGTGATGGAAAAGATATCCAGGCTATAGCTATCGAGGTCTCTTCCTCCGAATCAAATAACAAATCTCATATTAACGTACGTATTGGATATGATCGATAATTTTGAGTGATGTAATATTGTGGCTTTGACAGTAGGTTTACATAAACGTTGTCACTATAGAAAGGGTAACTGTATATAATTTTGACTAAAACATATTTTGTTATCATATGACATGAGAAAAATTATAACTTGTAGTATTTTTCATATTAGTTTTATTATTTCAACTTAAAAATAATAGTTGCTCTAACTTGATTTAATTTAGAATTAGTAGAATTCACATTCAAAAAATTAAAAATATCTCATAAATTGAGATGGAGAGAGCAGTAATTAGTCCTATATTTATTATTGAATTGAATTAGAAAATTAACATTGATGCGTAGAATCATATATTTCCTTCGTTTAAAAAAAATTGATCTTTTTCGACTTGATATAGAGTTTAAGAAAATAAAGAAGACTTTTGTATCTTGTGGTTTTAAATTGAAGTTATATTAAATGTATCAAAATGTGCTTTAATCTTGTGGTCTTAAATATATCACGTAAAAAATTTAAATTAAAATATTTTTTTAAAAAAGGAGTCAAGAAGGACTAAAAAATGAATAATTCATTCTTTTGAAAGGGAGGAAGTATATATAGAGTCCGTTTGAATAGGTTGAAGAAAAATGGCTTATAAAATTTTTTTTAAAAGTGTTGAAACTTATTTTAAAAATAAACAGTTACGTGTTTGGATAAAAGTGCTGAAACTGAAAAAAAAGTTGTTGATGTGTTTGGTAAATAAGCATTGTTAAGCACTTTCTTTTTGTCAAAATGTTTGAAATACCTTTAAAGTTGTTAACAATATATAGAATTGATTATTATTAATTTTTGTAGACACATAATTTTTATTCTCCACGAATTTTAACTTATTTTTCGATATTAAATATTCATATTTGATCAGATATTGTTTTTATTCTTATTTCATTTTTAATATATTTTTAATCAAAAAATAAATAAATAAAGTTATTTTTGAGATATTTTATTTTATTTTTATTTTAATTTAAAAAAATACTAATAATGCAAAAATTTAAAAATATATTTTTATTTTTAAATTTTAAATAAAAAAGCTAGTAGTTTTAATAAAATCTTAATTTTATCTATTTTTTTGGCTATTTATAAACTTCTATTGTATTTTTTTAAATATAAAATTAATTATTTATCATTATATTTATTCTTATTATTTTTATTTTATTTTATTATTATTATTTATTTTCTAAAATAAAATAAACAATAAATAAATAAATAATAAAAATATAATAATATAATTTAAACCCTTATCTTTATCTGCCTATTAACTGTACCCTTTTAAAAATAAAATTGTTCCCCCATTCTTTCTATATTTAAGAAACTTTCCCACCCTCAGAAAAAACAACTACATGAGACCAGAAAAACATAGATAAAAAAAACAAATAGAGAGTGAATATCTGAAAAAGTAAGAACAGAGAAGAAAGCAAATAAGAGAAAAGATTGTGATTTGAATCTTATATTTCCGTTCAAGAATTTGGTGGCAACATCTTGTTTTTGTATTCAATCAAAGTTGACATTCAGGATTTCTTTCAATCCTATTTCATTTATTCTGTAAGTTTATTGTAGAAAAGTATGAATGAAAATGTTGAAGTAGTTTTTCTGCATTATTTAGTATGTGTAGTTGAATAATTATGTGAATGGCTATTACTATATGGTATGCGCTTATGATACTGAATATTAATACATCTGTATGCGGTAAAAGTTTCATACTCACACACCAATACATCACAGTTTCATTTACACACATAAGCACAGTTTCATTTACACACATAAGCACATACGCACACTCCATTTTTTCTCTTTAATATAACAATATAATACACACATTAACTAAGGAAAAGAATCTGCATTTTTCTTTTTCTTTCTCACCAGATTCATATATACTCACACCTTCACAATTCTCTCATAATTACATACACACACACACCATGATCGAAAGAGGGAGAGAACACAAATAGTGAAGAAACAAGAGGGGAAAACAGATCGGGGAACACAAATAATACAACGCCGCCGCCTCTTGTTCTGTCCGGCAAACCCCTTCCGACCGACTCCACCAACCTCCCTTCGTTACCGTGGTTATAGTTTATACTTGATTTACTAATAAAGTTTGAAAATTTATTACTGTATTATTTGAGTTTAAATTGATTGGTAGGGGATAAAGTTTCAATTCTTGTGCACGTTTATTAGAAAAAGGTGGAATCTTTACTTTACTTGTTAATAAGTTATACAGTAATAGTTGTACCGAATAAAATTTTGTTTACCACTAAAGTTGGAATTTTGACTAATATTTTGGGATTAAAAATGACTTTATTTTTAATTTAATTAGTTTGTGGGTTTTGGCCACTGCTTTGGATTGGGTTATTGGCTGGGAACCTGTATTTGGGGTTGTGGGTGTTGAGTCCAGCGGTGTTTGCCCCCTAATTGAGTATAGTTTTGTTTCGGGAGTATTCCTTTGAATTTGTGTGAGCCTTGTATTTCCTTACTGCTGCTTTGATACTACCACCGTGTATATCTTTATATTTTTCTATACTTTCGTGTAGTTGTGTCTGTGGGCGGTAATGGGTGGATAGGGTCATGTCCGAGGGGGTTGGGGCGTGGGGCCATGGTGGGGGTGGGGGATGAGGAGAGGGCGGGAGTGGGAGGGAGGCCAAGCCCCGGGGGGGGGGGGGGGGGGGGGGGGGGGGGGGGGTAGTGGAGGACGTGTGGAGAGTGACGGTAGGCTGAGGGTTGGGTCTTGGAATATAGGGACCCTTCAGGGTAAGCCCATAGAGCTTGTGAAGATTCTTAGGAAGAGAAGGATCAATATTGCGTGTGTCCAAGAGACCAAGTGGGTAGGGTCTAAGGCTAGGGATGTGGATGGTTACAAGCTGTGGTACTCTGGGAGCGAGAGGCGGAGGAATGGAGTTGGCATCTTAGTAGATGAAGAGCTTAGAGGTCAGGTAGTGGAGGTGAAGAGGATCAACGATAGGTTGATGACTATTAAGTTGGTCATTCGGGGGTTTACCCTGAACATGTGTAATGCTTATGCGCCGCAAGTGGGATCGGAGAGGGAGGAGAAGATGCGGTTTTGGGAGGCTTTGGAAGAGGTGGTGAGAGGCGTGCCTAGTTCGGAGAAGATTGTTGTAGCAAGGGATTTCAACGGGCACATCGGGGCGCTACCGGGAAGCTTTGTTGCTGTGCATGGTGGTTTTGGTTTTGGGGAGAGAAATGAAGAGGGGGCGACCCTATTGGAGTTTGCGAGGGCCTTTGGGCTGGTGGTGGTGAACTCGGGCTTCCCGAAGAAGGACGAGTACCTGATCACCTTTCGAAGCACGATAGCCAAGACTCAGATTGACTTTTTGTAGCTTAGAAAAGGGGATAGGGCGTTGTGTAAGGACTGTAAATTCATCCCGAGTGAGAATCTTTCAACCCAGCATAGGCTCTTGGTTATGGATTTGGGTATAAAGAAGGATAGAAAGAAGAGGAGTAAGGAGTATAGACCGAGAATTAAGTGGGGCGGCCTGACGCCAGTGAATGCGTGGGAGATAGAGGAGAGGTTGGCGAGAATAGGGGTGTGGGAGTGTAGGGGGGACGTGGATAGTATGTGGGACAGGGCGGCAAGGTGCATCAGGGAGAATGCAAGTGTGGTGTTGGGTGTTTCTAGGGGCCGGGCCGGGCACCATCAGGGGGATTGGTGGTGGAATGAAAAGATGGAGAAGAAAGTGGGGACCAAGAAAGGGGCGTATGCTAAGTTGGTGAAAAGTAAGGACGAAGAAGAGAAGCGGGTAAACAGGAAAGAGTACAAGCTAGCGAGGAAGGAGGCGAAGTCAGCAGTCACGGCAGCTAAGACGGCCGCTTTTGAGATCTTGTATGCAGGGTTACAAGGGAAAGGAGGGGAGAAAAAGTTGTTTAGACTCGCCAAGTCTAGGGAGAGGAAGGGTCGTGACCTCGATCAGGTGAGGTGCATTAAGGGGGAGGACGGTAGAGTGTTGGTGGAGAACGGCCACATTAAGAAGAAATGGCAGTCGTACTTCCATAGGCTCTTGAATGACGAAGGGGATAGAGCTATTGTGTTAGGGGAACTGGAGCACTCAGAGGAGTGTCGGGATTTTAGCTATTGTAGACGTTTTAAGGTAGAAGAGGTTAGACAGGCTGTCCGCAGGATACGAAGGGGTAGGGCGACGGGGCCGGATGAGATACCAGTGGAGTTTTGGAAGTTCGTTGGAGAGGCTGGTGTAAGGTGGTTGACTGGATTGTTTAATGAAATTTTCAGGACGGAAAAGATGCCCGAGGCGTGGAGGTGGAGTACCATGATCCCTCTCTATAAAAATAAGAGGGACATTCAAAGTTGCAATAACTATAGGGGGATTAAGTTATTGAGTCACTCTATGAAGATCTGGGAGAGAGTGATCGAGGTGAGGCTGAGACGGATAGTGTCTATTTCGGAAAACCAGTTCGGATTTATGCCCGGCCGCTCGACGACGGAGGCAATCCACCTTGTACGGAGGTTGGTGGAGCAGTATAGGGAAAGGAAGAAGGATCTGCACATGGTGTTTATCGACCTGGAAAAGGCTTACGACAAAGTCCCCAGGGAGGTGCTTTGGAGATGCTTGGAGGTGAGTGGAGTACCGCAGGCATATATCAGAGTAATTAAGGATATGTATGATGGAGCGAAAACCCAGGTGAGGACGGCGGGAGGAGACTCAGAGCATTTCACTGTCCTGACAGGATTGCATCAGGGATCTACTCTTAGTCCCTTTTTGTTTGCGTTGGTGATGGATGTGTTGACGCGGCATATTCAAGGGGAGGTGCCGTGGTGTATGCTTTTTGCAGACGATGTAGTTCTGATAGATGAGACTCGAGGGGGTGTGAATGACAAATTAGAGGTGTGGAGGCGAACTCTTGAGTCTAAAGGGTTCAGGGTG
Source organism: Capsicum annuum (assembly GCF_002878395.1). NCBI lineage: Eukaryota > Viridiplantae > Streptophyta > Magnoliopsida > Solanales > Solanaceae > Capsicum > Capsicum annuum. Next base: position 165,874,667 of record NC_061116.1, on the reverse strand, counting down.
AACAGAAGCAAGACAGAGAATGTGGAATGCAAGTTTAATGACGTGAGGCAGGAGAATGAGGTAGTAGCGAAGCTGGAAGCACAGGAGGTATGTAAGAGGGATAAGTTCAAGTATCTTGGGTCTGTGATCCAGAGTAACGGTGAGATTGACGAGGATGTCTCGCACCGTATTGGGGCGGGATGGATGAAGTGGAAACTCGCGTCGGGGGTGCTGTGTGATAAGAAGGTGACGTCCAAGCTTAAAGGCAAATTCTACAGGGTGGTAGTCCGGCCGGCCTTGCTGTATGGAGCGGAGTGTTGGCCAATTAAGAACTCCTACATCCAAAAAATGAAGGTGGCAGAAATGCGGATGTTGCGCTGGATGTGTGGACTGACTAGAGGGGATAGAGTTCGGAATGAGACTATTCGGGAGAAGGTTGGTGTGACTTCAGCGGAGTGCAAGATGCGGGAAGCACGATTGAGATGGTTCGGACACGTGAAGAGGAGGGGCATGGATGCCCCGATCCGTAGGTGTGAGAGGCTAGCGTTGGATGGTTTTAGGTGGGGTAGGGGTAGGCCGAAGAAGTACTGGGTGAGGTGATTAGACGGGACATGGAACAGTTACAGCTCACCGAGGACATGACCCTAGATAGGAAGGTCTGGAAGACGCGAATTACGGCAGAGGATTAGGGCCAGTTTGGGTCGCTAGTGTAGGGAATTACTTGGTGGGGGTTTTATTCCTGTTATGATTCCGTGTTCCGTGTTCCATGTTTTATTACGAATCTGTGTGCTTTCCTCTGCTTTCCTCTGTTTTATAATACTTATGGGTGTCGTATTTATGTTATGTAATCTGCTTCTGTGCTTTACTATATGTTTGTGTGGTATCTCGTGCCTTGAGCCGGGGGTCTTTCGGAAATAGTCTTTCTACTTCATCAGAGGTAGAGGTATGGACTGCGTACATCTTACCCCCCCCAGACCCCACTAGGTGGGAATACACTGGGTTTGTTGTTGTTGTTGTTGTTTTGGGTTTTGGGATTTCTTGTTTAATATGTTTTTGTTTGTCTTCAATTTCAATTGTCTAAACGAATTCTTGGTTGGTTTTTATTAACTAATTTTTTATTATTATTAAAAATAAAATTGAGGAATCAAGATTAGTATAATATGGGTAACTTTATATATATATATATATATATATATATATATTTTATTTTTATTATTTTATTATTTTTATTTATTATTACTAATAAAGCTTAATAATTATTTATTAAATTAATTGATCGCCTTGAATGAATTTTGTATAAAGGTTATTGTTGAGATTAATTAATATTTTAAATAGATAAAATTATCACAAATTTAATAGACTAACCAACGTCTTTAACGCTAGACAAAACTTTAGACGCGTTTAAAATATTTGTCTTAATTAAGAATGCGGCATACACATCTTTTCGAGACATTTAAAATTCAAGGATGCAATAATGCATCTTGACAAATATTTTTCTAAAATTAACTTTCACACGATTTATTTAATATAAGATAATAGATAAGTTTTAGTATAGCAAAATGAGTGATTTTATGCCTTAACATTATTTATTAAAATAGTTTAAGTCAAGATAAGTTAATAAAAACAATCGTGCTAGAACCACGGTACTCGAGGGGTGCTTCACACCTTCTCCTCGGTCAACAGAATTTTTTACCTGGTCTTCTGTTTTCGGAGACCAACAAAGAGTCATTTCCTTTTGATTAGGGATTCAACAAGGTGACTTGGAACACCAAAACTCCATTGCAAGTGGAGACTCTGTAAATAAATTAATCCCTATTCAATATCATCATTTAATTGGGAAAACCCTTCGACTCAGCTCCTCGAGCGGAAAAAGGGGTGTGACATCTCTGGTAACTCCGCTGGGGAATATTAATAAGAATTTGAGCTTTTGATATTGACTTTACTTGCTTTAATTATTTTTTATATTGTGTTTATTGACCTTACGTGCTACTTGTTGCTCATTTACTGCTTTGATATTGTTGAATTATTTTATAAACCGTCTTATCTTACACACCTCCTTTGAGTCTTTGAATAGGATAGAAGAAATGCAGCGCATGCATCCTACTTTCTTTTTGAGATAGCCAGAGTGTCAAGGCACCTGGTAAAGGATTATAGTCACACATGTTAGGCGGGGTTCGGATCGACAACGAAGGCAGAGTAGCACTGCTACCGAACAAGTTGTCCATCCCCGACTCGAGTGTCCGCTCGGGTAAGGCAGTATAGACACCTATCCCTATTAGGCTTAAACTTAGAAGAACTGAAAACTCAGAATCTGATTATCCCTATTAGGTTCTGGTTTATTTGCATCATACGCATTTGATTTAGCAGGACTCGGCACAGGGGCTGGGTCAATCTAGGACAGGTATTCTTTTTTTAATCAACATGTGCATCCTACGTGCTCTTTGACATTTATTTGGAACGTTATTTGATTGTTGACCGGCTTTTAGGCAACTTTAAAATGCGAGAGATTATATTATTCTCAAATTTAGTGAATCATTTTTCTAAGAAAATTTTTATTTTAAAAGAAAGGAAAAAATTTAAATAAATAATAACATAGTTTTACGGTCTTCATGAAATACAAGGGTCTAATTGTCACTCTTTAGTGAGATACATAGGAACTCTTACTTGGGATACAACCCTGTATTTTAAAAATATTTATTCATAAATTTATTGAAGGATATTTTTGGAAAAATAATAAAATTTCAAAACAAACAATTATTTTCATGAGTTATCTTTATCTTATTTTTCTATTTATCCTCAAAATTAATTTTAATACAAATTCTAATAGCTTGAACCTTTAGGGGTTGTAAGTTGAATTTTTTAAAAAGTAATAAAATATATAAAGCATATATTTTAACAGTCCTGGACCTTTAGGGGTCGTGAGGCTGAAATTTTACAACTTCATACATAAAACAATTATTTTTCTTTCTTTATTTCTAAGTCATTTTCTTTTCTTTTCTTTTTGTCTTTTAAGTGTACTTAGGGGTATTTTCTCCAAACACATGGTCAAAATTGTCTAGAGGTTTTATGTTGTAAATTTTTTATAAAGTCAGTTTAAATAAGTGTTCTCTTTAAGAAAAGAAAAAGAAAAATGTTGTCATTCATGTTTTTCTCAATTTTTATAAAATTATTTGCATCTAAGTCCAATTTAGTGGTCATATTAATGAATCAAGTTTAAAGAGTCAAAATTAATGGATTAAGTTCTGCCTAAGTCTAGACATCTCCTACTATTGTCTCCCTATCTATAGGTATAACATGTCCCCTTCAGTTCGTGGGAAGTGTCAAAAGAGAAAAAGGGGTGGGAGTGTACTGCTTCAGGTTATGGATTGCACCCCTTTGCAACTTTATTGTGGTGGAACGAAATGGATACATTCGATTATGATGAGATACATAAGTATTTGAGTTTTTTGACAAGCACCATGACAATAAACCCTGATAGGGAGGTGGCTGATGCATTGTTGGCTTTCTGGGACCCGAAGAATAATGTATTTCGCTTTACAGACTTCGAGTTGACCTCGACTTTAGAAGAGATAGCAGCCTATGTTGGATATAGAGATATGCATCGAAATAAACTTATAGCCCCAAGACTTATCTCAATAGACAGATTCTGCAAGCTCATGAACATACGAAATTCAAAAGAAGAATCGATGAAAAAAGGTTGGGTCTCTTTGCAATTTTTGTATGACAGATATGGAAGGCAAGAGGGATTTGAGAAGTATGGTAAAAAACTTTGTAACAAGGGAAGTTTTGAGGCTTGGAAAGTTCATAAACGATTTGCATTCATGGTAGCCTTTTTAGGAACTATGGCCTTTCCAAGGAGAGAGAGAAAAATTAATATTCGTTTAGCTGGAGTGGTACATATACTGATTAAGAAAGATTACACTATGGTACCAATGATCTTGGCCGATATTTACCGTGCTCTGACCGTTTGTCAGAAAGGAAAGGGTTTTTTCGAGGGATGTAATATTTTGCTACAGATGTAGATTGGGGAACATCTTTACCGACGTCCTACAGTAGCAAGGTTTGATCTAGAACAATTCAATCACATCAAAGATTACGAAGAGAGATTAGAGAAATATAAATGCCCAGAAATTAGGATAACTTTTCGTTCTCTGACGGCAGATAAAATCACTTGGAATCTCCCTTGGTTCCCTTGGAGGCAAGTCATACATAGTTCTACCATTCAGCCATTCTTGTTATTAGTGGGTATTAGGGGTGTTCAACCTTATGTGCCATTGCGGGTCTTACGTCAGCTAGGCAGACGTCAAGTAAATCCCATAATAGAAAATATGGCTGAGTTCATATTTGAGGTCAGACCAGAGATTCCACTTCCGGAGGGATTGGCCCTACAGATTTGGGATGGTTATCATCTCATGGGAATTGAACCAATGGTCATAGAGCGTGAGAAGGGCGAAGTACATCCATACTACCTTAAATGGTTTGAAAAATAGCAAGTCCACCAGTTAGACCAGAAAGATCGATTAAGAGACCTATAGATCAAGAAGCTGCAATCAGAATGGAGATCGAGAGATAAATGTGAGAACATCAGGAGGCCAACCAAGCTTTGAGAGAAAAATTAGAGCATGCCAGGGCAATAATAGAAGAACAACAAAGACAATTTGCTGAAGAGAAAGCTAAGTCAATAGATATTGAGGTCGTACTTCGGGGACAAATCAGATTGGCTACCACTAGGGGGTCACATGTTGGAGAACTTATCGCATCTCACCGCCAGCAGTTGCAGAAAGTTGAAAAGAACATGCAAGAAGAATTTGACCAAGAGATATCTCAATGGATATGTGAAAGAGGGATATTGCGAGAACAGCTGGAGGTTTGTTGTGCGCGTGAACAGCTTGCAGAGAGATGATTGGTTCCCGAGACCGACAGGCCCAAGAATGGGATCAGGCCTTTAGTTTTCTTCGAGGGAAGGTCCATCGTGTAGCGTAGGATACTGCCAGAATGGGTTTAGACTACCAACAGTTGAGTCTTGAAGAATTTTTAGCACAAGTACCAGCTTTCGCACAGCGTCTCACCACTTCATTGAAAGACATATGCTTGGGTTTGGGAGGTCATATTAAGCCGAATTCTCCTTGATTGAGCAAGTTGAGGCTACAAGAATCAGTTGAAGACTTTGAGACGTTGGGGTTCAATTGTATGAATAGATAGTTGTTTCCTTTGTGATAGTTTTTCAGTTTTAAAACTTCTTGTTCAGATGTTATGACTTTTAGCTAATCATATTTGTTTAAGTTTAGTTTTATTTGTCAGATTATACTTAGTAGGTTTTATCTTAGAAATTGGGTTATTTTGTCGTATTTGTATTTGAAAATTATGGAATATAATGAAGTTGACCATTTATTTCTGTATATATTACACAATTTTACTTTACTTAAATTATTTATTTTCGTTAAGAAAATCAATCATTTTTGTTAAATTTTCCCGAACTATGTAAGATCTGATTCATGTCCTGGCATGATACGTAGACAACCCTCCAAAGGGCTCGATCATAACTTTCTGAAAAGTGCACCTAGAAAAAGCCGGGATAAAACATAAGGTTTTCCATGATAGGTTGGAAAATGTATCTAGAAGCATAACATACAACGTGGCATTATAATGTGTTAAATATGTAATACTCATCCTTTTGCTACATGGTCACAAAAAAATATAATAATTGGTGGTTGGTTTGTGGTTTAAACTGGCATCACATCCATACAACACCAGATACAAAGGAAAGAGAGTAAAATGACCCACAGAGAAGGTGTAGGGTCTGACAGTGAGGAAGAGCAAAATCAATTGATTTCACAGGAATTAGCATCAATAGAAGAAATTAAGTTATTAAAACAACAAGTGGCGGAAATGTACCAAACTTTGTTGAATGGACAAGCCCCGTCTTCTTCAATTCTTGGACTTTCGAATGCGAAAACTAGTAATCCATTATACCCACCTGGATATGGCCCGTATCCTAATATGGTTGGTGCTACAGGTACTTCTACCATGCGCCCATCAAATTCGTCTGTCACAAATAACTCGTTTTTCACTTCTGTAGCACCAGCTACTGCGGGCCTTCAATCGACAGTATAGAAGGATATGGGGGAACCAAGTCATAATATATTGTATCCTCCTGAAATAACTTTCAAACCCCAAAATCCATATTATCATGCTCATCAACATGATTCTCCTATCGTGATTAAGAAGATTGTTAAGAATGAGGAACAAGAAGAGATGGATAGGAAAGTAAGAAGCTTAGAGTAGAGTATGATAAATATGCAAGGATTAGGAGGACCAGAGAGTATTTCATACAAAGATTTGTGTTCTTTTCCTAATTTTAATTTGTCGTTGGGGTTCAAAATGCCAAAGTTTGATAAATACGAAGGTCATGGCGATCCAGTAGCTCACTTGAAAAAGTTCTGTAATCAATTAAGGGGAGCAGGAGGAAAATAAGAATTACTCATGGCTTACTTTGGAGAAAGCTTGACAGGGGTAGCTTTTGAATGGTTTATTGACCAAGACATTTCCCATTGGCACATGTGGGATGACATGGCTCGAGATTTTTTCAACAATTTCAATATAATATCGAAATAGTACCAGATCGCACCACACTGGCTAATATGAGAAAAAAGGCTACTGAAAGTTTTGGAGAATATGCTATCAGATGGAGAAAATAGACTGCAAGAGTCAGACCATCGATAAAGGAGTCTAAAATGATTGATATCTTTCTGCAGGAACAAGAATTTGATTATTTCCATCATTTGCTTTCTACTATCGGAAGCACATTTGCTGAAGTCATTAAAGTTGGAGAGATGGTAGAGAATGGAATTAAGTTCGAAAAGATTATCAGCCAGGCCACTTTAAAAGCAACAACACAGGCAATTCAAAGAGGTTTAGGGAGTTTTGGTGGAAAGAAAAGAAAAGTGGATGTAGCTACTATTGTGCCAAGTCAACGACAAAATTGGAGAGGTGCGTGTCATCCTTACGTACAATATCAATCCCAAATGTATCGCCAAGACCTATATAACCATCCACGATACTATGCTTCTCCACAAAATTCATTATATTTTATTCCATCTCATCGGTATTCTACCTATAATGCACAACCATAAGTTCGGGTTCCTTCGTACCCGCAATAACGTGCACCAGCCATCCAAAATCATCCACCAATCCCGCAAGTTCAAAGATGCCTCCTAGGTCTAATTTTTGGCCTAGAGCGAACTACAAGAAGAATAACATGGGCAAAGATAATTTCACTCCTATTAGAATATCTTACGCCAGCTTGTTTCAGGGGCTTAGGAAAATGAATGTTCTAAACCCAATTGAGAAAAGGATCTCGAATTCTCCCCTGAAGAACTTGGATTATTCTAGAAGATATGAATACTGTTCTGATGACCCAGGGCATGACACAGAGAAATATTGGTATTTGAAAAGAGGCATTCAGGAGCTGATTGACACACAACATATCATGGTCCAAATTCCAGATGCTCCAAATGTTAAATCAAAATCCGTTTCCAGATCATAATAAAATAAACATGCTCGAAGTGATACCCAATGGTGAAGATGCTATGTTTTTCTTCAAGCCGATCATTAAAATTAAAGTTGATTTGGAAAAATCAACAAATATTATAGATTTGACGAAAGAAAAACCTGCAAAAGTGGAGGAGGTGATAATAAAGCCTGAATCATCGAATCTTTCCTTGGTTATAGAAAAAAAGATTCCAGAAAGTATTGGGTCATGTCAAGTAAAACCAAAGTTCATTGTTCCTGGAAGACCCACTAAGCCTCTTTTAATCATAAAATGAGCTCCCATAGCTCCAATTGTTATTAAACCAGTGTCACAGCTGCCTATGGTTAATACCAATGCGGTCCCCTAGAACTATGATAGTGTTGTGGTGCTGCACAAGGGGAAACAAATAATCAAATAGGTGGATGAAGTAGGGGGATTAACCTATTCTGGGAGGTGTTATGCCCCAGTGGAGTTAAGAAAGAATAAACAAGGCAATGAAAAATAAATGACAGTCAAGAAGCCAGTTACTAAAGAAGAGGCTGAAGAATTCTTAACGAAGATGAAATTGCCAGAATATTCTGTTGTAGAATAGTTGAAGAAGACGCATCCCAGATTTCTTTGTTGTCTTTATTGATTCATTCAGAAGATCACCACAAGGCTATAATTAAAATACTTAATGAGGTATGTGTTCCCAGTGAGATTAAGGTGAATCAACTAGAAAAAGTTGTTAGAAGTACCCTTGGGATAAATAGGATCACTTTCTCAGACGATGAATTGCCTATAGAAGGTACCGGACATAATAGAGGTCTCTATATTACTATGAAATATGAGCATTCTTACGTCACTTGAGTGTTGATTGATGGAGGATCGGGTGCCAACATTTGTCCAATGTCAACTTTGCAAAAGTTAAATGTTAACGTGGAAAGGATCTGACCTAATAATGTATGCGTCAAAGGTTTTGACAGAGCAAAAACAGATGTCATTGGTAAAATAGAGCTCATATTGACAATCGGGCCTATGAATTTTTCCATGGATTTTTAAGTGTTGAACATTAATGCTTTATATACTATGTAATTGGGTAGGGAATGGGTTCATAGGGCTGGAGCAGTTGCATCTACGCTGCATCAAATGGTTAAATTTGAACACGACCGATAAGAAATTATTGTTCACCGTGAAGGAGACTTATCCATGTATAAAGACTACTTTGTTTTCTCCATTGAAGTAGATATTGCAGATAGAGTGCTAATTCATCAAGTTTTTGAGGTAGTGGCTATTGAGCATATCCTCGAGGGGAATCTCATCGCAAGACCACAAATATCCTCAACATCTATTATAGTAGTGAATGAAATGTTAAAGTATGGTTTTGAACCAGAAAAAGGTTGAGGGATGTTTTTGCAAGGCAGGGCTCATCTAGTAAACCTTCATGAGAACCTCGGTACCTTTGGTTTAGGATATAAGCCCCCTGATGAAGACAGAAAAAGGTTAAAAAGCATAAGAAAGAGTCATGGTCACTTACCAAGATGATACCTCCACTTCACGGGTCTTTCATCAAAGTCAGTGTTGTTGGGTCATCCATGTTACATGTTGCAGGATCAATGAATGATGATGATACAGAGTTGATTGGCCTTTTCCAGAATATGTTCATTGAATCTGATATGGTTGAAATTGGGGAAGGTAGCAGCAATGCAGATGTGCAGTTTATCGGCCCTGATGTCCAGCTTAACAATTGGGAGACCACTCCTCTCCCTACTATGAAGAAGTCTTGATAGTTTGTTTTTCTTTTAGTCTTGGTAGTTCGTTTATTTTTCTTTTTGTAATTTAAATCATTCTAGGATTGTAATTCAGATCTTTACCTTGGTATTTTAGGTTAAAACTCTTTCTATTGGTGTTTTTAATGAAATATAATTTCCCTTTGTTTTAGTTTGTGTCTAATATTTACTTATAGTTTTTCTATCATACAGTTCTTTCTATGTCGATTCTAATGATATGACATGCATGAAGAATTATCAACCAGATTTAAAAAATCAATCTAATTATGAAATAATGAATAAAGAGGTTGAATACTATCAAGAGAAAGTATTTGAGGATATAAGCAAAGATTTCAAATAGTTTGAGAATAAGTCAAATCCTAATTTGGATGAAACTGAGGCAATCAATTTAGGAGATCATGAAAATATTAGAGAGACTAAGATAAGTGTAGATGATCAACCACCATAAAATAAAGCTATAATTGAAGCTTTGCTTGAGTACAAAAACATCTTTATATGGTATTATGATGATATGCCCGGTTTAAGCACTGATTTAGTAGATCATAAGTTATCAATTGATCCTGCTTTCTCTCCTGTCAAGCAAAAGTTAAGAAAGCTTAAAACTGACATGAGTGTAAAAATCTAAGAGGAAATCACGAAGTAACTTGAAGCTAAAGTCATTCGGGTGGCCCATTATCCTACTTGGTTGGCAAATATTGTCCCTGTTTCAAAGAAGGATGACAAAGTTCGGATGAGTGTTGATTATCGTAATCTAAACAAAAGCAATTCCGAAAGATAATTTTCCACTTCCCAATATTCATATTTTGTTAGACAATTGTGCCAAACATGATCTTGGTATCTATTGTGGATTGTTATGTGGGGTACCACCAGATCATTATGGATCCAGAAGATGCAGAAAAAACATCATTTATCATGACATGAGGGATATATTATTATTGAGTTATGCCATTCGGATTAAAGAATGCTGGGACAACTTACATTAGGACAATGACCACAATATTTCATGATATGATGCACAAAGAGATTGAATTTTATGTAAACGACTTGATCATTAAATCAAGAGAGCAGTTTTACCATGTCAAAGATCTGAGGAAATTCTTTGAAAGGCTTCGCAGGTACGATCTCAAACTTAACCCAGTAAAATATGTATTTGGAGTATCGTTGGGAAAACTCTTGGGGTTTATAGTGAGCCGACGTGGCATTGAGTTAGATCCTTCAAAAATAAAAGTTATTCAAGATTTACCTCCACCAAAGAACAAAACGGAGGTGATGAGCTTACTTAGAAGGTTGAATTATATCAGTAGATTCATTGCCCAACTTACGATGGCCTGTGACCTAATTTTCAAGTTATTGAAGAAGAATGCTAAAGTTGAATGGACTAAAGAATGTCAAGAGGCATTTGACAGAATTAAGAGGTACTTGTCAAATCCGTCTATTTTGGTTCCCCCGAAGCCAGGAAGGCCCTTGATATTGTATATGTCTATGTTAGACAATTCTTTCAGCTGTGTATTGGGTCAACATAATGTCACGGGTAGAAAAGGACAGTCCATATACTATCTTAGCAAAAAGTTTACCACTTATGAGGTTAAGTACACTCTTTTTCAAAAGACATATTACGCCTTAACTTGGGTAGCACAAAAGCTGAAGCATTATTTGTCATCTTATACTACTTACCTCATCTCCCGTATGGATCCCTTAAAGTACATTTTTTAGAATTCTATGCCCACAAGCAGACTCACAAAATGGCAGATGTTGCTCACAAAATTTGATATTGTTTATATGACACAAACTACAATTAAAGATCAAGCCTTAGCGGATCATTCGGCTGAAAATCTAGTTGATGAAGAATATGAGCCATTAAAGACCTACTTTCCAGATGAAAAAGTATTATGTGTTGATGAAGTTATTTCTGATGATTTTCACTCAGGCTGGAAGATGTTCTTTGATGGAGCTGCTAATGTAAAAGGAGTAGGGATAGGGGTAGTCCTTATTTCTGAATCAGGACAATACTATCATGTAACAGCCCAACTTCAATTTTACTATACAAATAATATAGCAGAATATGAAGAATGCATTTTGGGTTTGAGACTAGCCATTGACATGGGAATCAAAGAATTGTTGGTGTTAGGAGATTCAGATTTGTTAGTCCACCAAATCCAAGGAGATTGGGAGACTCATGATCCAAAACTCCTATCATATTGAGGTTGTTTACAAGATCACTACCAACGATTTGGATCAGTAAAGTTCAAACATATTCCCAGAGCTCATAATGAGATTGCTGATATTTTGGCGACCTTATCTTCGATGCTCCAACATCCCGACAAGACTCATATTGACCCATTGTATATACAGATTCGTTATCAATATGTATATTGCAATGTGATTGAGGAAGAACTTGATGGGAAGTCATGGTTCCATGATATCAAAGAATATATTCAGTTTGGAAAATATTCTATACATGCCGATGGTAACCAAAAAAGAGCCATTTAACGACTGGTTAATGATTTTTTCTTAAGTGGGGGAATCGTGTATAAGAGGACTCCAGATTTAGGACTTTTGAGGTGTATACATGCTAAAGAAGCTTCAAAATTATGACTGAAGTACATTCTGGGATTTGTGGACCACATATGAACGGATATGTTTTGACAAAGAAAATACTTCGAGTAGGTTACTATTGGCTCACCATGGAGCACGATTCTATCTGCTTCATTCGTAAGTGTCAGAATACCAAGTGCATGGGGACTTGATATATTCCCGTCCATCTTAAATGCATACAATGACTGCTCCATGGCCTTTTATGGGTTGGTGAATGAACGTAATTGGACCAATTGAACCGAAGGCCTCGAATAGACATAGGTTCATCTTGGTGGCCATTGATTATTTCACGAAGTGGGTGGAAGCAATGAATTTCAAGTCAATAACTAAGAAAGCAGTGGCTGATTTTATTCACTCCAACATCATTTGTCGGTTCGGCATTCCAAAGATAATTGTCATGGATAATACTGTGAATCTCAATAGTCATTTGATGCAAGAAGTGTACCAGCAATTTAAGATTATGCATCAGAATTCAACTCTTAATCTCCCAAAGATGAACGGGGCTGTAGAAGCCGCCAATAAGAACCTAAAGAAAATACTTTCTAAGATGGTGCAAAGATCTCGACAATGGCATGAAAAGTTATCTTTTGCTTTGTTGGGTTTTTGTACTATAGTTTGGATTTCAATTAGTGCAACTCCTTACTCGTTGGTGTACAGAACTGAAGTAGTTATACCTGCAGAGATTGAGATTCTATCTCTTCGAGTAGTTGTGGAAGCTAAAATTGATGAAGATCAATAGGTCAAGCTCGATTGGAGCAATTAAGCTTGATTGATGAAAAAAGATTGACGTCAGTATGTCATGGACAACTATATCAAAAGAGAATGGCACGGGCATATAACAAAAAGGTGCATCACAAATATTTTAAAGCTGGTTAGTTAATACTAAGACGCATCCTTCCCCATCAGATTAAAGCCAAAGACAATTTTTCTCTTAATTGGTAAGGATCGTTCATGGTGAAGAAGGTGTTACCTAATGGTGCATTATATTTGACTGATGCAGAAGGCAAAATAGTAGGAATGCTAGTCAATGCTGATGCAATTAAGAGATATTATGTATGATATTTATGTACAATTATTTTATATATGTTTTGTACTTGTATTCTAAAAGATTGTAATGATAAAGGTATTTTGTTCCGCTATCTGGATAATATATCAACCTTTGCTTACCCCCATTTGAGATTTTATATTTCTTTTGTACCCCTCTTTTGGAATCGATTAAAGTAAAAAATTTAAAAAAAAAAAAGAGAATTAAAAATGATGTTGATGATGAAAAAAAGAATCAAGCAAAAGAATGACTCTCATGAACTACGTTTGACCTGATTCTTGCTATGACAAAATACGTAGGTAGCCCTACAATAGGGTTCGATCCAACCAAAAGAAAATTCAAGTTATCCAAAATGAAATAAAACAGGGGCAAAAGTTTACTTTCTTAAAGAGTCAATTTCAAAATTTGTATGCTTCACCCAATGTTATGTAAATTTTTTAGCCTCATGCCGCCCTTTCTTTCTAACCCTTTCCAAAAGCCATGTTACAACCAAAGAAAGACCTTCAAATCAATCTTTGAGAATGTCAAGGCTAAACATGTTATGGGTGCATGATATTTCATATTTTGGATGTTATTTTTCATTAAAAAGAAAAAAGAAAAAAGAAAAAAAATGAATGAAAATGAGAGTATTATTGGTAAAAATCCTCTTGGGCACCATAAGGCGACTGTGAGTCGTAAGAATATTGAAATAAGAGTGTCTTATCGGTGAAAACCCCAAAGGGCACCATACAGTGATAGTGAGTTGAGAAAGAAATGAAAATAAGATAGGCTCATTGGCAAAAACCCATTAAGGTGCCATTAGTCGAAAAAGGGTTGTTATCCAGAAGGAACAAGCTCAAGATTAGCTTAATTTAAAGTTCAATAAGTAAACAAAAATTGATAGTGATTGGTGTGATTGAATCAGATTGTCCAATTCAAAATGCATGTCATAATCACTGGAATCGGCTTTCACATTCAGATAAGTTTTCCTTTTTGTTTTGAAAAAGAGATACCTATTATCTTTTTCTTTTCCTTTTCTTTTTGTTTTATTTTGATTTTTTATTTTTGTGTCCTTGTCGTCAAACAAAAATTATTGTCATCTTTTGAGTATATTTTAGTCAAATTCACGTTAAGTCAAGAGAGAAAGTACTCCAAATTTGCTACCAACTTCTTTAATGGTACAAAGCAAGACAAAGGGTCGATGCATAAAGACAAAATTTCAAAGTAATGTAAGATACTCAGAATGATTGTGATCTGACCATTTATGACTTGTGGAAAGATAAAAGGTGTGTTGAAAGTTAAATCCAGAGGCATCATACAAGAGAAATATGTCTTGAATTCAGAATCTCAATAGTCAGAATTTGGGGTCAGAAGTATGACAAGTCAATAATATTTATCAAGGATTAGAAAAGGAGTTGAGCATGACAAATGCAAGAGCGTTCACTTTAAAAGTCAAATGCCACAAATCAACCACCACGTATTTTTTAAAAAAGTCATAATTTTTCTTTGTTTGAAATAGAGATGGAATGTTATTTTCATATAAATGATATAATTCCATAATTCTGTTAACACAAGGAGCATGGTTACAGCACAGGATGCTGGATCTCGGTTATGGTAAATTTTATTCTTGGCGAGATGTACTTACCAAAGCTATTTCAGGCTTTGATTTATTCTTTCACTATATTTTTAAAATATTAAGATTCGGTGATCCATACAAATCTTCCTACTACAAACTGAGGCAAAAAAAAAAGTTTCGTGTATGAAAATGAGAATTTATTTTTTGCTCAAAACCCTCCTGAAGAATGGGATAGAACCCTCTTGAAGAATGGAAATTTATTTTTCGTCCAGGACCCTCCTGAAGAATGGGAATCTATTTTTTGTCCAGAACCCTCCTGAAGAATGGAAATTTATTTTTTGTCCAGGAACTCTTCTGAAGAATGGGAATTTATTTTTTTTCTAGGACCCTCCTGAAGAATGGAAATTTACTTTTTGCACAGGACCCTCCTGAAGAGTGAAAATTTATTTTTTATGCTCAGGACCTTCCTGAAGAATGAAACAGGACCCTCCTAAAGAATGAGAATTTATTTTATGCCCAAGACCCTCCTGAAGAATGGGATGTTATTTTTCTGTTTTACCTTTTATTTTGATTTTAGGAACATATGTGGAAAATCAAAATAGCAAGTTAGGAGCCCACCTGAAGAGCAGGGTGAAGAAAAAGGAATTTTAGAAGCCCGTCTGAAGAATAGGGTAAAGATGAAACAAGAAGTCAAGGCCTGCCTGAAGAACAGGGTGAAGAAGAAGCAACAAGTTAGGGCCCACCTGAAGAACAGGGTAAATAAAAAGCAACAAAATTGGGAAAAGATGTCCAATCAAGTGAAAAA
Organism: Capsicum annuum; assembly: GCF_002878395.1. NCBI lineage: Eukaryota > Viridiplantae > Streptophyta > Magnoliopsida > Solanales > Solanaceae > Capsicum > Capsicum annuum. The sequence goes on along the minus strand of NC_061116.1, from coordinate 165,859,388 downwards.
GGGTCGATAGCAGCCCATCTTGAGAGTCTAAAGAGAGCATTTAGAAACATGCAAGTCACCAGGGGGACTGAAAGTTAGGACTACGATGACTTATACATTCATCCAGACATCAACATGCCAGTGGGATACAAACCACCAAAGTTCGATGTATTTGACGAAAAGGGTGACCCGTACGCACACCTGAGGGCTTACTATGCAAGTTGGTCGGGGTTGGAAGGAACGAGAAGTTGAGAATAAAGTTGTTCATTCGGAGTTTATCGGAAGAAGCTTTGACTTGGTACACCCGCTAAGACCCTCATAAATGGCGTGACTGGCGGAAAATGGCTGAGGATTTCATAAGTCGCTTCATATTTAACACTGAGATCGCCCCAGACAGTTCTATTGGATAATATACAGAAGAAGTCATCCGAATCATTTCAAGAATATGCATGGCGTGGAGGATCGAGGTTGCAAGGATCCAGCCTCCACTAGATGAAAGTGAGCTCTCCAAATATTTTATCCGAGCATAGGAGGGTATTTACTTTGACAAGATGATGTCGATGATGGGCCAAAAGTTTGCATAATTGGTCAAAATGGGAGATTTCATAAAAGAAGGCATCAAGTAGGGGAAGATCCAATCTATGGTTGCATTGCAAGCTGCGAGTAAAGCTATGTAGACTAGTTTCATTAATGGTAACAAGAAAAAGAGAGAAGAAGTCTCAGTCATCACATCATACTACCGACCTAGAAACTCTTCCCACCATTACCCTAACAATCCCCAAATTATTGCACACATCCCAGTGTACAATACTCAACCGCATTTAATCTACCTCGAGCTCCAGCATACCAAAATCCACCAAGACCATACGCCCCTGTCCAAGCTCCAGCTCATCAAAATAGACCAGCCTATGCACCCAAACCACATCCAAAATTTGAAGCCAGAAATACCCGTACCTACACACCAATTGCAGAACCTTTAGCCCAGTTGTTTGAAAGATTGAGGGTTGCTGATTTGTTGCATCCAATTGAGGAAAAGGCCCCTAATCCTACCTCTCAAAACTTTGACGATAACAAGCAGTGCGCCTATCACTCAGGATTCCAAGGGCACGACACGGAAGACTGTTACAACTTGAAGAAACAAATTGAGTCTGATAAGAAGGGGTATCATCAAATGCCCCTGACAAATCATGGAAATCGGGAAGTCAACATGATTACTCTAGAGGAGGAGTATGATTTGGAAAAAACTATTATGCCCACATAGAGCACAGAGGAGATCACCACTGCATCCCCAATACAACCATTTATCACATTTCAGTTGAGGAAGCCTATAACTGTTCAGACCTACCTGCCGAGAGTCGTAGCAACCACATCAGCAACTAGAAGGACCGACTATGACACCAAAGCAGTCCCATAGGGCTATCGAGCTGAAGCCAAGGGCAAAATGATAGACGTTACTGCAGCTCAAGGGATGACCAGGTCGGGAAAGTGTTATGCGCCAAAGGAACCAAATCGTAAAGTTCTCGGGAAAAATCAAAACTCGAGGAGAAATATCACAGATGCTAAAGCTGTATAATTTTGGAAGAAGATGCAGCCCAAGGACTATTCAGTCGAAGATCAACTCAAGAAGACACTCGCCCACATATCCGTCATATTTTTGCTTATGAGTTCTGAAGCCCATAGCAATACTTTGATGGAAGTGTTATCTTAGATTAGCATATCAAAAGAGACAACTAACGATACTTTGGTCACAATAATCAGGCGAGTGGTAGAGCCAAATAAGGTCTCTTTCCATGATGATGAGTTACCGTCAGAAGGGGCTGAACACAACAAAGCTCTCCATATTGCGGTTAGATATCATGACAAGATTGTGAACAGGATCTTGATCGATGGTGGTTCGGGTTGCAATATCTGTCTGTTCTTCACTCTAAGGGATTTGAGTGTGAATATAGAAGATATAAGGGAGAGTCGGGTTAAGGTTAGAGCCTTTGATGGGTCGCAATGGAGTATCATCAAGGAAATTTACTTAACACTGCAGATAGGACCAACAGAATTTCCTATCATATTGCAGGTCATGGATGTGTCAGATAGCTACAACCTATTGCTGGAGAGGCCATGGGTCCACATGGCAAGAGTCGTTCCTTCCACTCTCCATCGCGTGAAGTTTGAATAGGGTTGCACAGAAGTTACTGTCCATGGAGAACTCAGTCATACTATTTATTCTATCAATTTAGTCCCAGTCACTGAGGAGTTCGATGGAGCCACTTTCCATACTCTGGAGATCCTGCAAGCTGCAAGGATCAATGAGAAGGCAATGCCGGCTGAAGCAAAAATATCAAATACTAAAAAGATGGTTGCGTCAGAGATGTTGAAATATGGGTATCATCCCAAGACAGGACTAGGACCCAGAGCCGATGGTATAGTCGAGCTGATGGTATAGTTGAGCCAATCCAATTAAAGCAGCAAAAAAATACTACAGGGCTCGGATAAGAGCCTATTTTTGGAGTAGCCTGCAGTAAAAGATTTGGAATGACGATATTTATGCCAGCCCAAGTCCTTGTTTCAGAACAAACAGATGATGAAGATATCACAGAAGGAAAAGGAAATTTATTTGTAGTCGTGATCGAAGAAGAATTGGAGATATCTTTCAAGAAGCTCACCATCTGTGATGTCGAGCCTGGAGAAGCCTTGCAGAACTGGACCATCGGCTCATCCCTGTTCCTTCAGGAGTCTTGGTAGTGTGGGACTATTGTTGTTTTTAAAAAAAAATTATTTTATTTGCATGATCAATTGAGGCTTGAATCATGCTGAGGCTCTTTTGCCACTTGCCTCTTGTCAAAGCCTAGTGCTTATTTTCAAAACTTATTTTCCTATTTTCAATATCTATTTACTTTACTCGCTCTTTATACTTTTCAGTGCAAATGTTAATAAAAATCATCGTTTCACGATTATGACATATAATGAATCTGTTGAGCAAAATGCAAGCGATGAGCAAGATTACGAGGAGTACGACGAAAGCATAATGCTTGAAAACCTATCGCAGCAGATCGAGCAACTTGAGAGTTAGAAGAAGCGTAATATCAACAAAACTGAAGTCGTCAATTTAGGTGATAAGGAGACACTGAAGGAAACACGAGTCAGCATACACTTGGAAGATAAAAAGACGTAGGAATTAATAAGTCTGCTCAAACAATACATCGATGTGTTTGCTTGGTCTTACGATGACATGCCTGGTTTAAGCACTGATATTGTCTTGCATCGACTGTCGACCAACCCTGCATGTCTACTGGTAAAGCAAAAGATGAGGAAATTCAAGCCCGATTTGAGTTTGAGAATCAAGGAGGAGGTGACCAAGCAGATAGAAGCCAACGTCGTGAGGGTCACAACTTATCCCACCTGGCTGGCCAACATCGTGCTCATACCAAAAAAAGGACAGAAAGATAAGAATATGTGTAGATTATTGGGATCTCAACAAGGCTAGTCCAAAAGACGTTTCCCTCTCCCAAACATTCACATTCTCATTGATAATTACACGAAACATGAGTTGCAGTTGTTTATTGATTGTTTTGCGGGATATCATCAAATTTTAATGGATAAAAATGATGCAGAAAAGACAACCCTCATCACTCTATGGGGAGTATACTGCTACAGGGTAATGCCGTTTGGACTTAAGAATGTCAGTGCAACGTACATGAGGACCATGACTACTCTTTTCCATGATATGATTCACAAAGAAATTGAAGTGTACATGGATGATGTCATCAAATCTAAAAAGAGTTCAGACCATTTGGATGATTTATGAAAGTTCTTTGAAAGGCTGCGAAGGTACGACCTAAAGTTGAATCCAGCTAAATGCGCCTTTGGAGTTCCCGCGGGAAAGTTATTGGAATTCATTGTTAGTAGGAGAGGTATAGAGTTGGACCCATCCAAGATAAAAGCAATTCGAGACTTACCACCTCCTAAGACCAAAAAGGATATAATGAGCTTCTTGGTAAGTCTCAATTACATTAGTCAGTTCATAGCTCAGTCCATAATAATTTGTGAACCAATATTCAAGTTGTTGAAGAAAGATGCCGCCATTGGATGGACTGAAGAATGTCAGGAGGCTTTTGACAAAATCAAGGAATATTTATCTAACCCACCAGTATTGGTTCCACCAAAACAAAAAAAGTCATTGTTGCTATATCTATCTGTTATGGATAATGCCTTTGGATGTGTGTTAGGGAAGCATGATGATACAAAGAGGAAAGAGCAAGTCATTTACTACCTGAATAAGAAGTTCACACCGTATGAAGATAGGTATACATTGTTGGAGAGGACCTGTTGTGCATTGACCTAGGTTACACAAAAGTTAAGGCACTACCTGTCTGCGTATACCACGTACTTAATTTCGAGAATGGATCTACTCAAGTACATATTTCAGAAGCCAGTGCCTACTGGAAAGTTGGCAAAATAGCAGATCTTATTGACTGAGTTTGACATTGTGTACGTGACACAAAAAGTTGTCAAAGGACAAGCTTTGGCTGATCACCTCGCAGAAAATCCTGTGGATCAAGATTACACGTTACTCAATACCTACTTTCCTAATGAAGAGGTGTTGTTTGCGGGAAAGGACATCTCAGAACTATATGATGAATGGAGGATGTTCTTCGATGGAGCAGCGAACTTCAAAAGAGTCAGAACTGGAGCAGTCCTAGTTTCAGAAACAGGTCAATATTACCCAATCACGGTGAAGATTAGGTTTCCTTGCACGAATAACATGGCAGAATATGATGCTTGCATTCTCAGGCTTAGGATGACAGTAGACATGGACATTAAAGAGCTATTAGTGATAAGAGATTCAAATTTGTTGATCCATCAGGTGCAAGGAGAATGGACCACTAAGAATGTCAAAATCCTTCCTTATGTGCAATGTGTTAAGGAGTTGAGTAAAAGGTTTACGAATATTAAATTCAAGCACGTCCCTCGAATTCAAAATGAGTTTGCCGATGCCTTGGCAACACTATCTTCAATGATTCAGCATCCGGATAAGAATTTCATTGATCCCATCAAGGTGGAGATACACGACCAGCAAGCATACTGTCTCTATGTAGATGAAGATCCAGATGGAAAGCCGTGGTACTACGACATTAAGAGGTTACTCGGAGCAGGAGGATATCCAGAAGGCGCTACTGGCAAATAGAAGAGGACTTTAAGAATGATGGCCAATCATTTTTTTCTCAATGGGGAAAACCTATATAGGAGGAATCCAGACCTAGGATTGCTACGATGTGTCAATACCACGGAGGCCACAAGATTGTTAGAGGAGATACATGCAGGAACTTGTGGACCCTACATGAACGGTTTCATGCTCGCAAAGAAGATTTTGAGAGCTAGATATTTTTGGATGACCATAGAGAGGGATAGCATTCGATTCGTGCAGAAGTGTCACCAATGTCAATTCATGGAGACTTTATATGAGTTCTGCCAAACGAACTCAATGTGATGGGTTCTCCTTAGCCGTATGCTTCTTGGGGCATGGATGTTATTGGGCACATAGAGCCTCCTGCGTCCAATGGACACCATTTTATCTTGTCACTATCAATTACTTCACAAAGTGGGTTGAGGCCTCGACATATAAGGTCGTAACCAAGAAGGTGGTAGCAGATTTTGTTCGCAACAAGTTAGTCTACCAGTTTGGAATTCCGGAATCAATTATAACAAATAATGGAGCCAATCGTAATAGTGACCTAATGAAAGAGATTTGCAAAAGGTTTAAGATCTCTCATCGAAATTCCACGGCGTATCGACCATAAATGAATGGAGCAGTTGAAGCTGCAAACTAGAATATCAAGAGGATTTTGAGGAAGATAGTGGACAATAATAGAGAATGGCATGAGAAGTTGCCATATGCTTTACTTGGATATCACACCACAATCAGAACTTCTACTGGGGCAACTCCCTACATGTTGGTTTATGGGTAGGAAGCAGTGATACCTGTAGAAGTAGAGATACCTTCATTGAGAGTCATTCAGGAGGTTGGTCCAAACGACGTTGAATGGATTCATAGCAGGATCGAGCAGTTGATGCTCATTGACGAGAAGAGATTGGATGCAGTCTTTCATGGTCAACTCTATAAAAATAGAATGATCAAGGCGTTCAACAAGAAAGTCAAGCCTCATCGATTCACACTGGGACAATTAGTATTGAAGAAGATATTTCCTCACCAAGATGAAGCCAAAGAAAAATTTACGCCAAATTGGCAAGGTCCTTACGTAGTTCACCGAGTACTCTCAGGAGGAGCAGTAATCCTCACAGAAATAGACGGCACAGTAAGAATGAAGCCGATCAATTCAGAAGCCATCAAGAAGTACTACATTTGAAGACATTAGGACTAGTTATTTTATTGTATTTTTGCATTTCTCTTATGTAACAAAACTACGTATTAGCCTGACTTCCCACAGCGAGATACGTAGGCAGCCCACAAAGGGTTTGGTTTCCCTTAAAAACCCAAAAACATCATCCTTTCATATATTTAGAACTACGCCCAACCTGACTTCCCACGTCGGGATACGTAGGTAATCCACATTAAAATCGGTCCCTTCATATTTTACCTTTTCATTGTACTGAACGACGGTCTGACCTGATTCAACTTGGATACGTAGGCAGCCTTAGTCAATCCCAGTCATTGCATTATTTTACTTTATCTTTTGTATCGAACTACGTTATGACCTGATTCCTATTCTTAGGATACGTAGGCAGCCTGAGTCAGGCTCGGTCACTGCACTGCATAGCTTTACTTTTTCTCGTTGTAATTGAACTACGTCATGACCTAATTCCACTTGGATACGTAGGCAGTCTGAGTCAGACTCGATCGCTGCATTTCATACTTCATTCCTATTTTGAAGATACGTAGGCAACCCGAAAGGTTCAGTTTTACCTTTAGGAATGTCCCCTTTGCTCATAGTATAGCCTCAGAATATAAGAGATTTCACCGCCAGAATTGTCGTAGCCTCGACAGTCAGAGTAGCTCCACCCAAAAGATAAAGCTACATGGGTCACGATCAATAAATGGAGGCTTAAAGGATTTTTGAACGTGTCATAATCTAAAAACGATAAAGGATTACTATATATACTTAATATATACTTACTATATTTGCGAAAACATATATACATATCTGTACTTTCACTATACTTTCCAACTTTTCCACCTACTGAGACTTCAGATTTGGGAGTGATTGAGCCACCGAGGGAGTGTTGGAGAATTTCGTAAACAAAGCCGACTAAGAATCAACACCCCCTCCCAACTAAGAATTTTTCTTTGAGCGCAGGAAAATAGGAATTGGAAGACTACGTCAAGTCAAGCTTTGGGATAGGATCAGGTGCATCATGCGGCTTACCACTATGACATGAGCCAAATATTCTTCCCTTACTTTATTCTCTTTACATACATTTATACTAATCCTCACAAGCTCTAAGAGTTTTATTCAAATTCTTTCGCAAGTACACTTTGAAGACTCGGGTCGGAAACTAAGAAAAGAGGATCCTCATAGGAAGATTAGGCTATTTACTTCTCCCAACAAACTCCTCAAATCGGAGAGTGCCGTCTGACTTTAATAAAGTCAAGATTTCTCAAGGGAAGGACTGTATATAAGCAAACAAAGTCAAGCTTCCACATTCCAAATGACTGTATATAAGCAAATAAAGTCGAGCTTTCACATTTTGAGGACTGTATATAAGCAAACAAAGGCAAGTTCCACATTCCGAAGACTATACATAAGCAAAAAAATGATCATCTGCCATCTCAGAGGATGCGAATGAGCAATACGAATCTCCGCCATATTAGGAGTTGTGCACCAGCAAGGGGATGCCCCGCCACAAATGTATGTAAGCAAAGCAACACTCCGTCATATCAAAGAATCACATTTCAGCAAACAAAGCACAACCTTCCAATCAGAGGTCCACACCATAGCAAGCGCGCAAGAAAGCCACTATCAAAACAATATCAAGTTCCAGCAACAATATCGTCATCTAGTACAGACTGAGGGTCGCTTTGACAAATACAAGGCAGTTTACCTTTGGGCAAATATCTCACCGTCAGAGGCTATTTACATTTCAATCGACGAAGGCAATTTACATTTCAGTCGATGGAGGCTATTTATATTTCAGCTGACGGAGGCTATTTACATTCAAGCAGCTACTCAGTCGACGAAGGCTATTTACAGTTCAACTGGCGGAGGCTATTTACATTCCAGCCGATGGAGGCTATTTACATTTCAGCCGACGGAGGATATCTACAGTTCATCCCACCAGTCGGAGGCCTCCACAAACGGAGACAATACTAGTTTGAATATCTAAACTCTACTCTTTATGTTACAATTTCATTTTACTATTTTTTGAACAACAGGTATTTTTCACCCTTTTACCTATTTTGCAGGAATATGCAATACAACGTGGAACTACCCTCTTAGCGAAAAACTGGGGCAAGCTAGCGGAATGTCAAGAATCCCTAGCTACGTCAAAGATTTCGGCGAAGAAACTCAACTCAACTCGGCTCAGTCATCTCTATTTTTTCCTTAGTGTCATCGCCCAGTGTCGTCTTAATCCCGCACTGACAATTTTTGAAAATCCACAATTTCTTTTCTTTCAAAGATCCTTAGCAAATATTTTATCCAACGTCTCCTCATCCCCAGCTATTTCAAACAGCCAGTTTCGGACTTGCACCCACATCCTATTCCATTCTTGCTGAAATCTTTATTATCCTCCTCGGAGGATCCCAGTGTCAACATAATTCTACACTGGCAAATTTTGAGGTTCATCAAACTTTTGTACAATTCGAACTACAAATGGCTTGATTTCTCGTGAAGCCCGAGATATGTAGGCAGCTCGGAAGCCGAAGCCCAGCCATAATCTTCCAAATATTTTGCCTTGTCCGAGACGAAATTGGTTGCATCAACGTGATTGTCCAACGATCTTCACACAAATCTTTGGTCACTCAGGGGCAACTATTGACACCCAATTTTGGCTCGTCCTTTTTCCTTAATTACTTTTACCGATGCTCCTCGGACCTAAATAATTTTTAAAAATTAAATTAAAAAAAATTATAATAAAATTCGTATTTTTGTTTCTATAAAAAGGGAAATTCATTTTTCCATCATAATATGAAATATTTAATTAAATATAATTAAATATTTTAACAAATAAAAATATATATATACCTTTTGGTATTTGCATTCGCATCTTTTCTAACTTTATTTTTTGGGTAATATTGTGACCATATATGTGTTTTATTACATAAAATATATCTTTTTAAATATACATATTTTTATTATATTCTTCATTTTTATGTATATTTTATTACATTCTTATTTTTACACATACATATATATCTAGTTAATATTAAATCACAAAAAAAAAAAATATCAAATTGGACGCTCATGCAAGTTATGTCTGTAATCTATATACGTTAAACTAAAAATGATTTTTAGGATATCAGGGAGCATCGATAAATTTAATTTCAGCAGAAAAAGAGCATTCGGGCTAACGTTAATCCAATTTTTTTTATTTATTTCACCCAAACCCAACTCTTATTTTATGAATTTCAGCAAGAAACCCAAAATTCAGTATAATTTTCATGTCCGCTTCACCTTTTCATCCAACCGACACTAATCAATCTAGTCCGTCGATTTTCTTTTAACCCAAAGATCCGAAATTTTCAACTTTATAAATAATTTATGTTTATATATATTCGATATACTTAATTATCTTTCTATTTTTTATTTTTATTAAAATTAAGCCATCTGATTAAATGATCGGATGGATAAAAATAATCGGTTTTAATCAACTTTTGTATTATATATATATATATATATATATATATATTATTTGTTTTAGAATCGTCCGATTAAGTGATCGGACGGACCAAATTAATCAAGAATTCCAAAGCAAAAGAACGTGTCTCTTTCTTCTTCCTTTTCCCCAAAAACAGACCACGCGTATTGTTGTTTTCCAAGAAGGCTAGCGTAGGGTCACCATCAGTTTTCCAAAACCACAACCAAACAATCGATCTTTTTTCTGTTTCTCCTCCTCACATTTCTCTATCACCCCCAAAATACAAACCCTAATCGCCATATCTTGCGGCCATGGCAGACGCAGCTGCCATACCTGCCAAAAAATCTCTCCTCTTTTTGAACGTCCAACCCATCGAATTCGCGAGAATCAGAAAAGAGAGGTCCCAATTTGGTGCAACAATTCAAAACCAATTTCAAATCCACGTTTTGAAGTCCAAAAATAATCAAAATGGAGGCCTAAAAGGTTGTGAAATCTGGTTTTCGATTGGGGATTTTCTTCATACGGAGGTCCACCCATTGGAACTCTTTTCTTCTGTTTAAATTTGGACTTTTACGTCCGGATTTCGTGTATAAATACCGGCGCAGAGACCTTCAAAACAAGGTTTTGGTGAGTTTGAAAAACAAGAGAAGATAGAGTGAAAAACAAGTAAAAAAAAGGGGGGCAACAAAAACAGAAGCGAAAACAAGAAATTCGTGGAAAAAAAAAAAAAGAGCAGAATCAAAAAAAAAAAGGGAATTGTAGGTTCGTATTCTGTTCCCGATCAAATCTGGATTCCCGGAGTCTGAGTTCTTTGCTAAATTCTTGACGGAAAGCCTCAGTTTTACTGCACCCCAAAAGGTGCGAACCCTTTTTCTCGCCTCATTTCCATCCCCTTTTCTTATATATTATTTGGTGTGGTGAGCATGTTAGTTTGAATTTGTTGAAGTTCTGTGTTGTTAAAGATGAGTGGCTGTCTAATCTCGATCACTCGAGTTGTCGATGGCTGATTGCAAAATTGGGGTCTGATATGATCATTTATTGGGATTAAAGTTATTTGTTTGCATGCGTGTGTTTAAGTGTTAATTCCGTCCGTCTTTAAAAATTAGGCGTGAATATGTTTTTTTTTTTTTGGGTCATGTTGCCTTGATTTGGAAACCAGTTCATGTTTTAATTTCAGTTCATGTTTTAATTTGTTCTCCGTTGGATTCGTAAAGAATATCAATGATGTAGCATACTAACCAATCTATGTATTTTCCTTTAAACCTGTTTCTTGTGTGATACTAATTAATTTAATTTTAATTTCTTTCTCTTATATCTGAAATTAAAGTTGTTATACGGTACTGACTATGACAAGTTTTAATTGCATATCTTCAGTTAATTATGTTGTAGGATAATGACTTGTTTAGGTGCCCCCTTATGTACTTAATTTCAAGTACCCATGTAGTTTGTTTATGAGATATTAGTTTTTCGGTTTCGCTTTAGTCTACATAGTATGAAAAGTTTGGTTAAAACAACTCCAACAAGTAATCGGTAGCATCAAATTTGTCCTTATGGTGTGATATTCAAGTTGTATGTGTATATACGTAGAGTAGCAAAGCTAAAGGATAAATTTACGTAAATCTAATATGGTAGGCGGATTGCACTGTATGCATTTTGCAAGAAAATTGCATGTGGAGACTGTAAGTGTATGTGCATGGTTTGTGGAAAAATGAATTCAGTAAAAAAGGCTTATTATGAAGTTATTAGAATGAGTTGGAACTTTGGGGAGGGATCCAGGATGCAGTTTCCCTTAAATAATAAAAAACATGCCCTTTTAGGTTAATATGGTGTAAAGTTTTTTTTTAGTTTGAAAATTTTAGAAGATTCAATCATATGGGCAAGATTATCTTGGGGTTTTTCGTTACATACATCTTTTTTTCCAGTAATTAAATATTTTAAGAAGTTGAAATATTTTAAAACAAGTTTACATGCTCAGATTCCCTGTTCTGTGTCTTTTGTTATGCATTTGTTTATGTGATCTCACCTTAATATTTTCGACCTTTTCTCTATTTGATGTTTTCTAATCCTTATCTTTTTTACATGTGAACCCGGGAGTTAGAGTTCCGCAATGGAACTCATCTTGACCCAAGCATTGGGTCAATCGCTATTAGGAGCACAGAGCCTCGGAGTCCCGCAAATTAGAAGTCTAAGCTCCTAACCGAAATTATTATTCTTTATCATCTTTGATTTAATTTATATTGAGTTATATTTTAGAATAATTACTAACTCTCATTGTTAAGATTGTATAAGGTAGATTTATGCGATTATAGAATCCGAGCTACTCTATTATTTATTGACCTTCTTAGACATGATTTTATCATCACGTAGTTCGCAAATATCACATGTTTATTATTAGATTAAAAATATGCTTTATCATACTCGACCAATCCTTTGAAAAAATCATCACAAGTATTTCAAGTGAATTTAGCATAGTAACCCTCATATTTTCTTTAACAATATATAGCAAAATATAAAACGAAATTTCCGTGTTAACATAGTCGAGAGATAAGTTGCTAAATCTTAGATTTATCAAGAGAGTACGTCCACTTATTTTAACTTATTTTCAATAAATAGTTCTAACGTCTTAATTCATATTTCGTGTCTTCAATATTTATTCGGGCTTTTAGGTTCGCAAAAGACTAAGAAATGCGAGGTATATATATTCACCCGTTACTGGCGTATCGAGGTATATCATTTTACATATTATTTTGATAATTATCTTTATTATTATTACCAATATTTACTATTATTGTCATTATTATTATGGTCGCTATTTGTCGTTATTATTATAATTATTATTACCATTATTATTATCATCTCAACTTCATCACACCTATGCAGCGTCATTTATTTCTCACTTATTCCTAATCTAAATCTATTTGAGTGATTTTACATCCTTTCGTGTTTTCAAATATATTCACATTTTGTCTTAAATAAACTATTCATGCTTCAAATTTTTATTTATTTATTTATTTTTATAAATTTTATTTACATATTTAACTCTATGCTTTAAAATACTTTATCTATTTTCATAAATAACTTACATTGACTATTTAAATTCAAATATCTTTTCAAATTCCCTAATAGAATTATGAGACCTTTTGTACAAAAATTAAATTATCATTTTTAGGCATGCATATTTTCATAATAATTACATTGCCTCCTTGATACGTGGTAGCGTCGCGTTTATTATATCTCAAGTTCTCTTTTGAAATAATAGTAAAGTTTCTTATCACCGTTTTAAGCAAATAACAAAATAAAGTTTTTTCTTTCTTTAATATTTTCCTAAACTAAGCGTAAGGACTATCTTCGGATAGGCCCTGAGGGGTGATGCCTAACACCTTTCCCTTGGGTAACCAAAATTCTTACTCAGAATCTCTAAACATTTTCAAAAGATCAAAACAGAGTTTTCTACATAAAAATTGGTTTTTTCCTAATTTTCCTAAAAAGTTAGGTGACGGCTCTGACAAATAAATTTTTAATCCCAAGAGTCACGACATACCACCATACATCGTGTGCTGTTTCGACCGGCTCGAAATAGGGTTCGACAGGGTGAATTTTCAAGTTCAAGTCATGAAGATTCGAATCAAAATTTCAAAGAATTGCATTTTTCATTTGTATTTTTCATGTTTGATTTTTGTTAGTCATTTGACGTAAAAAGTAAAAGTCGTTAACCGAAAACTCGATAGAATCTCGCTCGACGTCTAACTCATTCTCTCACCCAGTTATCTTTGAACGACTCATGACCTGATTTCCTTATAACCCTGGATAGGTAGGAGGTCCAAAACCAGGACTTGGTCACATTTTGTCCTATAATTTTAATTTTATTTTATATTTATCTTTTAAATAATCGGAGGATCATCAATCATATCTTGTCTACTTTTTTGTATGAAAGCTCTTCGAGATTCCACATAAAGTGGGGCAAAAATATAAACACGTGATTTTTTATCCTCCTCGAATTTTAACTTATTTTTCGATATTAAATATTCATAGTTGATCAGATATTGTTTTTATTCTTATTTCATTTTTAATAAATTTTTAATCAATAAATAAATAAATAAAGTTAGTTTTGAGATATTTTATTTTATTTTTATTTTTATTTTTTAAAAATAATAATAATTTAAAATTTTAAAAATATATATTTTTAAAAAAATTTAAATAAAAAAGCTAGTAGTTTTAGTACTATCTTAATTATATCTATTTTTTTGTCTATTTATAAACTTTTATTGTATTTTCTAAAATATAAAATTCATTAGTTATTATTATATTTATTCTTTTTATTTTATTTTTTATTATTATTATTATTATTTATTTTCTAAAATAAAATAAACAATAAATAAATAATAAAAATATAATTTAAACCCTTATTTTTATCTACCTATTAACTGTTCCCTTTTTAAAAATAAAACGGTTCCCCCCATTCTTCTTGTATTTAAGAAACTTTCCCACCCTCAAGAAAAAACAACGTACATGAGATCAGAAAAACATCGGAAACCAGATTAAAAAAACACAGAGACTGAATATCTCTAAAAGCAAGAACAAGAAGAAAGCAAAGTTGTCAGCATCTTGCTTTGTATTCAATCAAAGTTGACATTCAGGTTTTATTTCAATCCTATTTCATTTATATTGTAAGTTTATTATAGAAAAGTATAAATAAAAATGTTAAAATAGTTTTTCTGCATTATTTAATATATGTAGTTGAATAATTACGTGAATTGTTATTACTATATGGTATGCGATTATTGATACTAAATATTAATATATCTGTTCACGGAAAAAATTTCATATTCACAGAGTTTTATTTACACACCAACACATCACAGTTTCATTCACACACCAACACATCACAGTTTCATTCACACACATAAGCACATATGAACACTGGGAAGAATTCATTTTTTGGGCCCGTTTGACAATGAATTTTTTTTTTTTTTCTGAAATATTTTTCTGGAGTTGGAAATTGTGGTGTTTGGCCATAAAAATTCGAAAATAATTCCAAAAAAAATTTCTGTAAAGGAAAAACAGGTTTTTGTTGTTTTCACAATTTTTCAACTCTAATTCCAACTTTTATTATTATTACATATAACCCTAATCTTTTAAATTTTTACATAAAACTCTCCTTATAACATTACTTTTTCAATATTACGTATATAGCAGTTTTAAAAAAATAAGACAATTATAATTTCAAATTTAATGCTATTCTAATTAATATATATCTCTTTTTCTCTTTCATCATTATTTTTATCCCTTATTTAATTTTCTCCTTTATTTAAGACATTATTTTACTGTTAATTTATATTTATACCCATAAATATATAAAGTTTTATATTTATAATAGAAATATACAAAATATGTTATATATAAAGTTTATATCATGTATATATCATATACACACATATATAAATATATAAAGTATTAAGAAACATACTAAGCATATTTATAATATAAATATATAAAATATGTTATATATGAAGTTTATACCATGTATATACCATATACGCACATATATAAAAATACAAAGTATAAAGAAACATGCTAAACATATTTATATATTTATGGTATATGATATAATATACCATAAATATTCAAAGTATGTTTTACATAAAAATAATTTATTCACGCACAGTAAAACCTTTCATGTATAAGAAAATTAAAGAAATAAATTAGTGGCACCCTAAAATTTAATAACAATTCATCATATCCTATTTTTTAGGAACGAAAAATGAAGGAAATAAATTAAATAAATTTCTAAAAAAATAAATTTGTTTGAAAGATAATATTTATTACCTCAAAAACGGGAAGCAGTGATCTGTTAATATAACATCCATATTTAAAATTTTCAAATATGAGATAATAGCTATTAATATAAATATTATATATGTTATAATTGAAATTCATTAAATATGATCATGTACATGTAATTATTTTTATAATAGTGGCTAATTGTATTATTTATCTATTAATAGATAAATTTTAGTTGGATAATTTTGATAATTTATAAAAATTACGACATAAAATCATATTTAAATTTTTCTTTTCAAAAGTCAAATTTCTTTTTTCAAAGAAAACTGCAATTTCAACTCTAACTTCAAAAATTTTTTAGTTTTAATGACTAAACGACTACTTTCTCTTTAATATAACAATATAATACACACAGTAACTAAGGGAAAGAATCTCCATTTTTCTTTTTCTTTCTCACCAGATTCATATATACTCACACCTTCACAATTCTCTCATAATTACATACACACACCATGATTGAAAGAGGGAGAGAACACAAATAGTGAAGAAACAAGAGGGGAAAGCAGATCGGGGAACTTTGTTTTTCGGCGAGAGATCGTCGGAAAATTCCATTCCCTCACTGCAAAAAAAATTATTAGATCTGGCTGGTATCCGTTGATCTAGCGCCGGAAAACAACCGATCAGGCACACGCGCCATTCGGCCATCACCAAACCGCCAAAAAATCGGCAAACCACTCCCTCTTCCCCCTTCTTCTCCTTCTCCGGCGGGAGAGCCCCACTGCCGCCATGAACGCCGACTAGCCAACAAAAACTACAATGCCGCCGCCTTTTGTTCTGTCCGGCAACCCCCTCCGGCCGACTCCACCAACCTCTCTTCGTTACCTTGGTTATAGTCTATACTTGATTTACTAGTAAAGTTTGAAAATTTATTACTGTATTATTTGAGTTTAAATTGATTGGTAGGGGATCAAGTTTCAATTCTTGTGCACGTTTATTAGAAAAAGATGGAATCTTTACTTTTCTTGTTAATAAGTTATACAGTACTGTTTGTGCCGAATAAAATTTTGTTTGACACTAAAGTTGGAATTTTGACTAATATTTTGGGATTAAAAATGACTTTATTTTTAATTTAATTAGTTTGTGGGTTTTGAGATTTCTTGTTTAATATGTTTTTGTTCGTCTTCAATTTCAATTGTTTAAACGAATTCTTGGTTGATTTTTATTAACTAATTTTTTTTATTATTATTAAAAACAAAAAAGGGTCCAAAATGTGCTTAACTATGTGAACCATCCCGTCTACCTATTAGGTCAAAAGTACCCTTTTATTGAACAGACGAATTTGGCCCTAATTCATTAATGATGTTGTTGTTTTTCATTGGCCAATTAATATTAAGATAACAATTGTTTCTTAAAATCTCAACCCACCCAAACTACTAACACATCTAGCTAATAGAGAGAAGCTGGTATTCGAGTTAATAGAGAGAAGCAGGAACTGAGTTAACAAAGATGACTTAGATGAGCATTCTTCCTGTTACAGTTATTGTATTTGACAAGCAGGTGCAAGTCAAGTCTCCTGAATTGACTAATTTTTTTGTAGTTAATTTTTAATGTGTTGGGTGTCTAACTTCAATTATTTTAAAACTTGGTAGAATAAGGAAAACTATCTGTTGCATTTTGTTGTTATTTTTTCCTGTTTGGAACTCTGTAATAAGTTTTTTGTAAAATGTACTTTGATCTTCCGATCTGTTTGTTTGTTTGTGATGAAGAGGAAGAACAAGGGTGTCAAATGGAAATTCTCCGATGACCACAATTGCTCTGGAACAAGTTCTCCCACCATTGGAATCAACTATTGAGCGGTCGTTGGAAGTCCTTTGTTATGAAGAGGGGAAGAACAAAGAGAAAGAAAACTAAATCCATAATCTTATATGGAGTCTGGATCAGGCACTAAAACAATCACATACTAAATGTTATCACCAAATGAACGAAATGGAATAAAATGATCACCAATGTCAAGTCTTTGTTGGTGTCTAGTCTCACTTCTAAGACGACTACTAACGTGGATGACATGGTTACTTTTGCCGCTGGTGCTTTCACCATGTTGAGTTGTCTCGAGTCTACATATGATTGCTTCTATAGAGATGTGAAGGATTTGAATCAATTAGTAGACGCCTGCAGGATCAATAAGTTACATTGCTACATTTTGAAATTGAGTGTTTATGTGTTTGATATATTAAAATGCAGACATGCACCCTCTGCCTGTGTGATTACACTTGGTATGTTGTTGTATTATTCATGTTTTACTAGGCTGAGGTTCATCAGGAGGCCAAAATACTAGCTTTTATAATGTATAGAAGAGAGAATGAGTATAGTATAATAGAGTATTTTCTGTCCATTTCTGTTTACTTTGGAAAGATGCAAAGCAGATTTTAAAGTTTATCCCATTTAAGTCTAAGGAACAGCTCAATGAATGTTTTGTTACAGCATAAAAGCTTTAAGCTTTATAGTATAATGTAGTTATCCTTGCTTCTTTGAGTCTGGTGTAATGCCATATGCTGATAAAGACATCCTAATAGTGGCAATAGAGCAAGTAAACGTCGATTCAGCTAAACCCAAAAATTCTGATATGGAGTGAAACATATATGTGGTGAATCATTAACAAGATTACATTTTGAATTTGTAATTTCAAAATTATAGTCAGTCCAAATGTAAAAACGTTAATATGCCTATGCACATATTACTTCTGTTTGAAACAAAAGTATACTGAATTTATGATGTAATATGGCAAGATTGTTACTGGTAGGGCGAATTGTTAGGGGCGGGTTATTAGTTTGGGTGGGTTGAGATTTTAGGGAAAAAAATATTATTTTAATTAATTATTAATTGGCCAATGAGAAACAACCACGTCATTAATGAATTAAGGTCAAATTAATCTGTTAAATAAAAGAACATTTTTGACCTAATAGGTAGACGGAGAGGACATTTTTGACCCAATAGGTAGATAGAGGGCATTTTAGGCCCCTTTCCGTATTAAAAATAAAATTGAGGAATCAAGATTAGTATAATGTGGGTAACTTTATATATCTATCTCTCTCTATATATATATTATTTATTTTATTTTTATTATTTTATTATTTTTATTTATTGATATTAATAAAGCTTAATAATTATTTGTTAAATTAATTGACCGCCTTGAATGAATTTTGTATAAAGGTTATTATTAAGATTAATTAATATTTTAAATAGATAAAATTTTTACGAATTTAATAGACTAACCAACGTCTTTAACGCTAGATAAAATTTTAGGCGCGTTTAAAATATTCGTCTCAATTAAAAACGCGGCGTACGCATCTTTTTGAGATATTTAAAATTCAAGGATGCAATAATGTACCTTGACAAATATTTTTCTAAAACTAACTTTCACACAATTTATTTAATATAGATAATAGACAAGTTTTAGTATAATAAAATGAGCGATTTTAGGTCTTAACATAATTTATCAAAATAGTCTAAGTCAAGATAAGTCAATAAAAGAGACCGTGCTAGAACCACGGGACTCGAGGGGTGCCTCACACCTTTCCTTCGGTCAACAAAATTCCTTACCCGGTCTTCTATTTTTGTAGACCAACGAAGAGTTATTTCCTTTTGATTAGAGATTCAAAAAGGTGACTTGGAACACCAAAACTCAATTACAAATGGCGACTCTGTAAATAAATTAATCCCTATTCAATATCGTTCCTTTAAATGAAAAAATCTTTCGACTCGACTCCTCGAGCGAAAAAAGGGGTGTGACAATTTTTATTTCTAAAATGATTCAAATTAAAATTAATATATATTTTAGCTCAGTATCAATATATATATATATATATATATATATATATATATATATAT
>NC_061116.1:165798823-165839833 GCF_002878395.1 Capsicum annuum | reverse complement strand
AGATAAATAGTTGGTCACAAATGATACTATTTATTTGATAAAAGGACTCTTAATTAAAAAATATATTACTCGTTGATTGAGTAATGACTATCACTATTAAAGCATTGAAGAATACGAATGTTGCGTCGTGAAATATAGATAGATTGTGCACTAATCGTTCATGAAGTTGTATATCTTCGGTGAGTATTCTCCATATGTTTTGGTTGGTGAGTAATTTTTTTCTTAGAGAAATTCATATGTTGTACAATAATAATTATCCAAATTTAAGAAAATATATTAAAGAAGAAAAATAATATATAAAAATTCATATTTCATAAATTAGAAGTTTCATATAAAAAAAGGTACTAATATGGCTAGAGTTAAATTCATCATAAATAGAAAAAGTGAAAATATTGAGGGCTACACAAGGATAATTTTGAAATAAGGGAGAATTATGAGGGATAAAAATGTCTTTTACTTGGTTAATCTATAAGGGCTTATAAGCCAAAAATAAATAAGCAGGAATGAAGTGCTTTTAACTTTTGACTTACAGCCCGTTTGAATATGATTAAAAAAATAGTTTTTTAATTTAAGTGATTAAAAATTTAAAATAAGTGCTTATAAATTAAGTAGATAAGTGTTTGGATAGAAGTACTGAAACTGAAAAAAAATTATTGTTGTGTTTGGTAAACAAGTGATGTTAAGCATTTTTTTTTTTTGGTTAAAATGACTTAAATGTCCTTAAAGTTATTAATACCATAAATAAGGTGAATTATTTATAATTTTTAATTCTAAAATAATATTTTTGAACAAACCTCTGATGTAATAATGGATTCGATAAAAACAAAGAAGAAAGATGAAGAAGAAATTGGAGGGAAGAGATGAAGCGTATCGGCAAAGAGAAAAAAAACAGTTTATATTTAAGGGCTACAAGTTTATGATATTGTTGGAATTGGAGGAAAATATAATGGATAAAAAGGTAAATGTTTTAGTCAAATCTAAAAGAATTTTAATCTAAAAAGCAAAAAGTTGAGGATACCCAACTTCTCACTTTTATATTCTTCTAATCAATTTTTAGCTTTTTTAAGCACTTTTTTATTTTACCAAATACCTTAAAAAACCTAAAAAAAAAAAATTCAAAATTGGTTTGACTAGATTTTAATCCTATCCAAATGGATTCTTATAAAAAGGAAATTTTGATTTTTTTTAAGTAATTTTTAAAATGGTCAAATACTTGAAAAAGTAAAAATGACTTAGGGCTCGTTTGGCCATGAAAATTTTTCTTTTTTTTTGGAATTGAAAATTGTGGTGTTTGGCCATGAAAATTTGAAAAATAATTTCGAAAAAAAAATTCTTAAAAGGGAAAACAGGTTTTTGTTGTTTCCACAATTTTTCAACTCCAATTTCAACTTTTATTATTATTACATATAATCCCAATCTTTTAAAATTTTACATAAAACTCTCCCTATAACATTATTTTTTTATTATTATGTATATAGCAGTTTTAAAAAATAAGATAATTATAATTTCAAACTTAATGTTGTTCTAATTAATATATATCTCTTTTTCTCTTTCATCATTATTTTTATCCCTTATTTAATTTTCTCCCTTATTTAAGACATTATTTTACTGCTAATTTATATTTATACCCATAAATATATAAAGTATTATATTTATAATAGAAATATACAAAGTATGTTATATATAAAGTTTATACCATGTATATATCATATACATATATAAATATACAAAATATTAAGAAACATACTAAGCATATTTATAATATAAATATACAAAGTATGTTATATGAAGTTTATACCATATATATACCATATACACATGTATAAAAATACAAAGTATAAAGAAATATGCTAAGCATATTTATATATTTATGGTATATGATATAATATACCATAAATATGCAAAGTATGCTTTATATAGAAATAATTTATTAACACACAGTAAAATATTTCATGTATAAAAAAATTAAAAAAATAAATTAGCGATATCCTAAAATTTAATAACAATTCATCATTTCCTATTTTTTAGGAACGAAAAATGAAGGAAATAAATTAACTAAATTTCTAAAAAAATAAATTTATTTACAAGATAATATTTGTTACCTAAAAAACAGAAAGCAGTGATCTGTTAATATAACATCCATATTTAAAATTTTTAAATATGAAAAAACGACTATTAATGTAAATATTATATATGTCATAATTGAAATTCATTAAATATAATCATGTATATATAATTATTTTTATAATAGTGACTAATTGTATTTTTTTTTTGTTAGTAGATAAATTATAGTTGAGTGATTTTGATAATCTATAAAAGTTAGGATATAAAATAATATTTTAAATTTTTTCTCAAAAGTTAAAAACTTTTTTTTAGAAAAATATATCAAACACTACTTCAACTCCAATTTAACTCCAACTTCAACTCTAGCGTGAAAAATTAGTTTTTATGGCCAACCTGGCTACTTAAACACCATCATATTAAAGTCATAGAGTTTGGTGTAACAAAGGTAAAACATGGTGGATAAAAAGTACACTTCTATTTAGTGAACCTCAGTTCACCGCACCTCTCATTGTGAAATTTGTAGGAAATGGAAAGGGGATTGATGTTTCTAGGAGTTTTTGGAGTGGACGGCATGACACGATCTCATAATTATGGTTGAATAGATATTGATTGAGATCTTGCCAATACCGCCCATTCCAATGATCATTTTTCTTTTTCCTTTTTCTTTGAGTTGTTGAATCAGTTGCATAGTGGGTTTCTTGGTACGATATTACAGCTCTAAATTCTATTGAAGTTTTTCTTTTGTGTACTTATAGTAGTTTTTCTAACATGTAAAATTGACAGGTTGTGAATAATATATTGGCTGAAAAAGAGACGATGGATCTGTATGCTCAGCTGAAATTGTGTTCAGATCTAGGTTTTATTTAGAATTTTGAATGAACTGACCCACTAACTGGACAATTTTCAACAAACAGTGGGGGTTGATTTTGCCTAAATTTAAAAAGAAGGGTCTGAAAAAATGTTATATAATAAAACGCAGGTCCAGTAGAATTACCTGATAATATTATGCTGATGGAACGCAGTAGGTTTCGGTGGAATTAGTTGGCTTTCTTGTTAGGACTTGTAGCTCCAAGTGATGTTTCAAAATTAGCTGGTGATTATTGATTGATAAAAGTTCATTTGTCACACGTTTTTATGTGTAAAATTTGCAAGTAAATATGGTAGGCTGTGAAAAAGAGGTAGTTGGGTTGTATGCTTGAGCTTGGATTCTATTGTGTTCTGGTTTTATTAAATGGTTAACTCTATCTTATTTGTTACCTTATTTTCACTGTCCATTATTTGTTTCAGAATAACATTAGCCTGAGAAGAAAAGAACAAAAGTATTCATTTAGTAGAAAGGAAAGATGAAGAGTACTAGCAGGACAGGAGGGTAAGCTTACAATATATCTTTATTGTGATTACAAGGGGAAAAAAATAGAAAGTGCAGCGTATGTTGTAGCTGCACAACTAGCTCTCCAAATCGAACAAACTGGATAAATCTTCAGCAAACAGACAGTTGATTATGTTAAAATTAGGATAAGGGACCGAAATGCATTTGATGAAGTTCAAATCCTGTTTCTGAATGAATCTCAAGTCATATCATCTCATCATATCATTGTCCGTGATTGTGACCCTTCTAAGGTGCTGAAAGGATTTCACAACAAGTTCTATAATCACTATAATATCAACTCAAAAGTTAAGTGCTTCTTCTTAATGGCTTTGCCTTTTATTGCTTTTGTGCATGATGGAAAGAAAAAGATCTGATCTTGGTGAATGTATATAATAAACTTCTGTGTCGATTGATTAAATTATTATCTCTTGAATTGTCTCCTCATATCAATTTTCTTATACTAGTATTGTTTTAGCATTTTGGCCAATCTATTTGTTTTCATTTTGGCAAGTCTTGATATAGCATTAGGCTAACTTGTCAATCTGTGGGAATTGGACATGTCCTCACTAAATACCTGAGTA
This sequence comes from Capsicum annuum, assembly GCF_002878395.1. Taxonomy (NCBI): domain Eukaryota; kingdom Viridiplantae; phylum Streptophyta; class Magnoliopsida; order Solanales; family Solanaceae; genus Capsicum; species Capsicum annuum. The sequence goes on along the minus strand of NC_061116.1, from coordinate 165,835,819 downwards.
CCTGCATATGTACATTTTATCTTTCTTAGTGATATGCTGCCCTATTTCAGTTTCTAGGGGATTGTCTAACTGCTGAAGTTGAAATTACACCTGTTAATTTAGTTTATTATTAGTACTTTTCTTTTTTGGATTAATGATTGCTGCACTTGGTTGAACTAGCGACAGATATATGTATAGCTATACTTACATACATACTATCCATTCAATTGAAGTTCTTTTACAGATAACTTTCTTTGAATGACTAAAATCGATTACTTCAAGAATCACACTATAGCTGTAATATCCTCTTCATTTGTCGTGAACATGATATTCTTTTATCGAATTAAATTTGACAGGTAAGGCAAGTTCTCTTTGAAGTCCCTTGGTGGACAAAGCTTATTGTGAAAGTTATAGTGCAGCTGAGAAATGCAGAACTAAGAATGCCGCTAAGCTCTTACTAGAGTTTCTTTTGTCCTCTGGTAAACCATTAATCTCCACTGGTCTATTCTTTTGACATCTGCAGAAAGTGAGAACCAAGCTCTACGTTCGAACAATAAGAGTTTCTACACAGATGTTCATTTTTCATTTTTTCTTGTATATTGTTGTGGCCTTCTCCTGATGTGAATAATAACTCTGCACTATGAGTACACATTAGTCGGGTGGCAAAAAGACCACGTCAACCCAAAAGGAACGTTATGACCCAAATTCTGTTTAGTCTTGATGACACCTAACCAACCCATCAAGCGAATAGATCAACACAAATATAGCCAAAACATGAGATAATGGCATAAAAATATGGTTTGGATTGGAACTTGATTGGAACATGTTGGAATTTTCAGGCACGAGTTAGATTAGTCTGTTTAAAAGTATCAAGTATAAACTGGAGAGGGTCCTTGTGTGTATGCTTACATTGTTTTGATATTTTCAGTCTCTTCATGATGTCTTTGTGATTTTTATTAGCTATCTATCTTGGTTTATCATTCAGTTAGCATCACACACAACCTGATTCTGATGTAACCTTTGGCGAGTTAATAGTTTTTCATTATTGATTCAGTACCGAGTAAGATGTGTAGTTCATAGACCAATAGGTGTGTGGCATGTGACTAAGTTCAGTCTGGGCACGATGTGATCTTTGGAAACTTAGTGGCTTCCATTATTGAGCTAGTGTTGAATAAGTTATGTAGTCCATGGTCCGCGACAAGTGGTTAGCCTCGCATTTAATGCTTCGAAGACAGGACAAGACATGAAGATTAACTATCCCATGTATTGGAAGCAGTAGCAAGGTACCTTTAGTTATTTGAGATTATTGAATGTATTTAATTTGGTACTTTGATTTAATGCTTCGCTATATTTAATTCTATATGGTTTAAATTATCTCATGTGCAAGAATTTTCCTAGGTGCAAGATGAGAGGGCGAGTATTATGAACTTGCTGGGTCATTCGACTCACACTTACTATTTGGTGCAGGACCTGTTGGGAGTGGTCCAGTAGATTTCCAGATCATTTCGGTCATGTTCAGCTGAGGTGAGCCATTACTAGTCTCTGGAGGCCATTCCAGTTCTATCATAGTATTTCTTATGTTTATGTATTAGGGCTATTCCCACAGAGTTTCATGACTTACAGTGTATTCGGGTATTATGGGTCTTGTGTTTGGACTTTTTTTTTGGTTCTCTGCATTTATATTTTGAAACCGTCTATTGTTCCTTCACTGTTTAAGTCGTTTATTTGCATGCTAAGTTCAGAGGGTTCGAATGGTGAGGATAGCTTGCAAGGTGCCCTGTCATGGCCTACGTGTCAGGTTTGGGTCGTTGTGGTTCCCTATCTCAATGAGTCAGAATTTTTAAAAATTCTGTAAAGATTTGGTCTTTTTAAAAATTGAAGTTCCTGAAAATGACTCAATAAAAAGATAAATTTTGTCAAAGCAGCAATAGACACACTTTACATATCTAATAATTACAATGAGGTTTACAATGCAAACCTCTTCTTTCTTAGGCGTCTGTTGATAATGAAGGCGAGTTGATTGGGATGCCTTTGGCCACGGATCATAGTTGGTGTGGTGGCGTGAGCACAAAAAGGGATACCTCAGTGTACTAAATCTAAAACTACTGCTAAGGACGGAGTCTGTGAGCACAAATCATTAGAATTCAAGAATTCAAAGTCATGATTCTTTATCACTCGATGCACTCCGTGACATTTTGGGTAGTCTCTTTAGGGGAACTTCTCGATGGCTTCCTTCTTGCTTAGCCATATCAAAGAATGCTTTCACTTCAACCTGTTCCAAAAATTAAAGAGCAATGGTAAGACGAATGCTTTATATCAATGTTGTAATATATGGGTTAAACATCTTCTAAACATCATAGATATCAATTGTTAAGTGATTTAATCATGGATAATCTTTTGAGGGAATTGTACTATATAATGACCCGATATCGAACATCATCGAAAAGAAACAAATTTACCTAAACACCGGATCCCAAAATACTTGTGGAAGGAGACGCATAACCCCCAAATTACCCGTGACATATACTTAGATCCTCCATGTTACAACTTAAAATATATACTTTTTAACGATTCACCTATCTCCTAGCTAGGGGTGTACAAATCGAACCGTTAAGTCAAACCGAACCGATGAATCAAACCAAACTGAGGAAAAAAACCGACTTATGGTTTGGTTTGATTGGTTTGGTGTTAAAAAAAAAAATTGATCATTCTTGGTTTGATTTGGTATTAGCAAAAATAAAATAAAATCGAACCTAAACCGAACCGACATAATACATATATAATTTTAATTTTTTATACGTAAAAAAGTATTACTTATAATCTACTTTCTAATTACTTTTATAACTTTTTTATATTCAGAAAATAGATATATATTCTTGGGCCTTTAGTTATAATATTTAGGGAAAAGAACATGAACTGACCATTTAAAAAAAAAATGGCCCACACTATGAAAATATGGACAATTGGAGCTAGTCGGCCCAATTTATTTCCTTTTTTTAGCCACTTGGCCCAAAACCACTCTCCTTACACAATTAAGGAAATTAAATGCTCTTTATAGTTGTTACTCTTAAATCACTTTTCTTTTCCAAATATACTTTCTCAAATCTTCTTTTTTTTTCTCCTCTATTATGCATCATCGATCAATCTACTGTATTTTATGATCAATATCAAAAATTGATTTGTTGTTTCTTGGATTGGAGCATTGAAAACTATGGACATGAAGCAAAAAATAGGAAATAAAGGAAAGTTAAAATTAACGCGTAAAGCAGTCAATTTTGACCTCAAATTTGTTGTTAATGATGATTATTTTACAGAATCATTACATACAGGTTTGTACTTGAAGCAATGTCATAGATCTTTAAACTTGAAGAAGAAAAAAATAAAATAATGAGGTCTCAAGGTAAGAGAAAAACCATGTCTTGGTCCATGTTCTTCTCAGAGGCTGATTCAATCACGGTGAGTCGGAGATGTTCTTCTTAGAGGCTGACTCAATCACGATGAGTCGGAGATGTTTTGATGCATGTAAAAATAAAAAAAAAAAATATGCCAATAGATACTCTTTTATACTAGATTGATACACATTTTTTAAAAGAGAGAAGGGGAACCTTTGCATGCACATACAGTCTCTATACCCAATTGATACTCTTTTATACCAGTTTGATACACTTTTATACCACATTGATACACTTTTTAAAAAAAAAAAAAGAGAAGGGAAACCTATGGATGCATATACAGTCTTTATACCCATTTAATGCATTTTTATGTCACATTGATACACTTTTATACTACATTGATATACTTTTTAAAAAAAGAAGAGGGAATTCTTTGCATGCACATGCAATCCCTATATTCAATTGATACTCTTTTATACCACATTGATACACTTAAATTCAACATCAGATATCCACTGAACTTCGTATTTTATCATTATTGAAACTAAAACTGAAGTTGAAGCCATTATTTTGTATCAATTTTGAGCAAATTTATAATGGGAAAAAATTATAGGAAGCTAATTGAATGCAGATTTTTGGAGATTTAATACAAAATTTATGGAATAAAAAAGATTAATTGAAGTATCGAAAAAGGTAAAAGAATGGAGGTTTGGGAATTTGAATGGAAAGGAAATTGTGAATGAAAAGGAAAGAAAGAAAGAGAAAGTTACTTTAACGACATTTTCAATTATGTTTAAGCGTATGACAGTGAAGTTAGCTAGTGAAATTAGTTTGTGGTTATTTATAGGGTATTTAATTTTGAGTGCTATTTTTATGTTATTATTTTAGTTTTAGGTGCTATTGCTGTCCTTTTCCCTAATATTTATCCATTAGTAACAGATTAATACAGAACCCAATATTAATATAAAAATCTATAACTCTTCAATTGCTTCACTTTACATTTTATTTTTCAAGTTTTCAGAGAGTTATCATTATTTCCTCATCTTACTTTCATCTTACTTTTCTCATTCTCCTCATTCGTCAAGTTTTGATTTATGTTTGTTTCTCTTCTTTTTCTTTTTTCTTGTGGAATTATGTTATAGTTAATTATTTTATGGAGTTAAATTTTTAATAAGTTGTCTCCAATTCTTCATTCTTCTTTATGCTCACATTTTATATGAAGGAAACTTTCAGACAAGCTATTGTGACTAGTGACTTACAAATTGAACCACTGAGTATCCACATAATATTACTTTGAGAGATAGTAGTTTAAACGTCTTAGTAATTTGCCAACTTAATTTTAATTGGAACTACTCTATGACCATTGTTTTTTTTTTTTTAATCTTTTTAGTTAAAACATTTAATTTTTTCTTCAATCACATTATAATTGTAAAAAAATCAAGAAAAAAATCAAAAAACCGAAAAAACCAATTAAAACCAAAATATAAAAACCGATTGTATATTGATTTGATTTGGTTTATAGATTTAGAAAATCGACATTATTGATTTGGTTATATTTTAATGAAAAATTGAACCAACCCGACCTATGTACACCCACTCCTAGTGCATCTACTCCCTACCTACTCATTACTGCGCATTTTTTGGCCTATTAAGAGAAAGAGTTACTTTATTGATAGGCAACCCATATTCCCATCATTTAAGATGGTGAAGTTAGTGGTTTTGCCATGAATTGACGGAGAAAGTGATCAAAATGGTTCTTCATGTATGTGTCTCTTTAGTTAACCCAAATCCATAGATAGGAACTTAAACTTATTTCTAAAATTTATTTAGACTTCTAAACTAAGGTTTGTATCTATCAGGTATTTTAAGTGTTAAAATTGATATTTATTAGATATAAAATGCTGATTTAACAAGGAGAGAGTGCATGAATCGATTTTTTTTTTTTTTTTAATTAAAAAACTTATATTTTAATTATTTTATTAATATAATTTTTATTTTTATTTTTTTAAAAGAAAGGTACCCCCAACCCCCCCTTCCCCCCCCTTTTTCATCTCGCCTTCTTCATCTTGTCAACCCCCCACCCCCGCGTCTTCAATAATACTAACAACGCTATTAATAACCATTAAAAAGCTTCATAGGCATATCAATTTTTCATTCAAAAACAATTTCTCCATTAATAGCCATTCAAAAACAACTTCTCCATTAATAGCCATTAAAAAGCTTCAAAACCTTGAGTTCGAAAATATAGTCTTGAGAAATTGTTAGTATTTATTTAGAGAGGCTGTTATTAAAAACGACGGAAAATATTATATGTCAATTTTGAGTAAGTTTTGTCAGAATTTCAGATTGATATTCGAAGAGAAAGAAGAACAATGTTTCATCGTCTTCAACTCCACCCCACGCCTGCGTCTTCATCGTCTTCAACCCACCTTCACTCCGTCATTTCTAATGTCGCCATTGTCGTTAACTTTAAGTGTGCTTTAAGTCGTCTTCAATGCCAATAGATATTTTCACCATTAATGGAGCAAATAATCATTAAAGACGAAAAAATTGAGTCAGAAATATGTATCGTGCTTTACTCAGAAAATAATCAACAACTCCATTAATGGAACAAATAATCATTGAAGATGATGGGTGGGGTGGAGTGGGGGGTGGGAGTGTGTGAAGAAGATGACCATGTGGGTGGGGGTGTTTTTTTATTTTCTTTTTTTTTTAAAACTTCTTTTTAATAATTAGTTTTTTATTTTTATTTTTTAATAATTTTATATATATTTTTAATAATTTCGATCCTCAATGCAATTTTTTTATTTTTATTTTTTAAAACTTTATAATTTCTTTTGAATAATTAGTTTTTTATTTTTATTTTTAAAATAATTTTACAATTATTTTTTAATAATTTGGATCCTCAATGTCATTTTTTATTTTTATTTTTTAATTTTTTTTATAATTTTATTTTTATTTTAAAAATAATTTTATAATTATTTTTAATAATTTATTTTTTTAAATTTTATAATTTCTTTTTAATAATCAGTTTTTTATTTTTAAATAATTTTATAATTATTTTTTAATATATTGGACCCACAATGCCATGTGTCAGCTTCCAATTGGTCTTTTTGCCACGTCAGCGTGTGTGTGCAACACACACTTGAGCCTTTAGCTGATTGAGAAAAAATGTCCAATTGAAATAAAATTCGGTACAATCCTTAGTTTAGGGGGGCTAAGTGAATTTTCGGGAAAAATTTGAGGTCCTATCGATGGGTTTGACCCTTTACTTAATTGAAATGCTCCTTAATGTATGATAAAAGATGTTATTTTAGTCAATTGCCCTAAACCTAAAAAAAGGAAAAGGAAAGTCCTGTGCACTAATGCTCCTGCTATGCCGAGGATTCAGAAAATTGCCCTAAACCTAATTTATATATATATATATATATATATAAAAGCGTTTTAAGTTTACTGTAATTAGCCCCATGTGACGAACAAAATCTATCATAAACCTAATTTATATATATATAAAAAAAAGTGTTTTTACTGTAATTAGCCCCATGTGACGAACAAAATCTATCATTGCTATCTTCTTCGTTAGATCCAAAGAAAAATATTCATCAAATCCGAGACCATTTTCTTACTTCTTTTAACAAAATTCACTATTTTTTCAATCCTGAAATATTTAGTCATCTGAAGATGTTAAACACTATTAATAGGGTTGTTTGGTACGTTGGCTAAATTATTTCAGAATTATATTGCTGATTTCTGGGATGATAATTCCTGAACTATTTTATACCATAAGGGTTGTGGTAAAATAATTTCATGATTGATGAGATAAAATATGTTATAATTCGGACTAAATTTGGTATTTACTTTACCATATTTGGTTAATGGTATAATTGAGACTAGGGATAAAATTTATACTATCAACCAAATATGATATGAATTTTATTCATGGAATATCTTAAACTTATCCGTAGATTATACCATCATATACCTCCTACCAAACGACAATAACTTATGTTCCACAAACGTGAGTTCAACAGACACATACAAATGAAAGAATGCACAAGAAGTCCACAGAGCCAAATCAAAATAACCATATCTATGCTAGATTTCATCTTTACTCAACTTGCTTGTTGAAAAGCAACATTCTGTAGAAACAAAAGAAAAACAGAGAACCATAATAAAGGGGATGCAATAGAGGAACAAATATGACACTTATTAGTAGCACAATTGCAATCCAAAGAAATGTCTCTTTCTGGGTTTTTTCAATAATTATGAATAGGCATCACTATAATGAAGATAATTATATTAAGATGTATAGGAAATATACAATTATCTTTCATAGATGAATTAAATAGGGGACTTCAGGTAAGGGATTATTAAAAAAAATATTAGAGATTGTTAGTTTTAAAAAAATTCATTAGTTTCTACTCTTTACAACTGAAGACAACTATTGTTTTGTTCCTATATTGGTTCCATGATGAATTAAAGATCTTATAGGTGACTTAACATGGGAAAGTAGAAGAGAGAAGTTTTAATTATTTGTGAACTTGTAAGGTTTTATTTAGTGCACATCTAAATTATTGGTTGTTTTAAAAATTTAAAGGAGGAGCATGATGAATAAAAAATTTGTCACATTATCATTTTACAACATAGTTTCAAAGTCCCCGTTTCTTTCTTCTCTTCTTATTTATTCCCCCTTCTCCTTGTCACTTTCAAAATTTCTCAAAACAATTTTCGTTCAATATGATTTCTATCCTTTAAATCCAATTCATAATCGACATTTAGTATGAAACACTAATCGAAAAAATAATCTCATATTTTAGAAAACAAATAATATATATATATTTTTAGATAATAGCTTATTTAATTGAAGAAAATTCAATTCGAAAATTAATTATTCACTCAAAGTTTCAACTTTTCTCTATTTTAGAGTGTAGAAAAACTCAAAAATTTCACTCTTCTTCTTCATTAATATCCTATGCAAAAGCTTTTAATGAGTGAAAGTGAGTAATTTTTGATATAGAATAAATACAAAAGGTCTGATATTATTATCCACGCGAACATACACATAGTCATTATTTCACTGTATATGTTCGTATTTTACATGATTATGATCTTTAAACCATGAGGAAATAGATGATAGATAGAAATAAAGATTCGAAGAATTTTTAAGACAATCAATAATTTAGATGTTCACTAAATAAAACCTTACAAATTCATGAGTTTTTAAAACTTCTCTCAAAATAGAAAGAATCAAATTAATTAGATATTAGGTACAAAAAAAAAGTTATTTATAGAAAAATGAGGAAAAGTTTTAATTTTAGAAGGATCACATAGAGCTGTCAATACGGGTTGGCTAAACCCATCGGGGCTAGCTCACATGGGCTTTGAAGTTTGACGAGCCAGGTCGGGCTGGCCCATCAACATGACAGGCCAGAAAATAACAAGCCCAACCCATCACACTGTGGGCTACGGGCCTTCATGGGCCAGGCCACTTTTTAAATTGTATTATTTTTATAATCTTAATTTGAATTTTTAATTGTTAATTACATAAATATTTACAACATAATATTACATGAAGCTACTACTTGTTAATCAAGTCTCAAATTTAGAAAAAAACCCTAATAATTTGTGAAATTAAATAACTTTTGACTCCAAATTCAAATCAAATAGAGATGTTGAAAAATAAACGAAATTGTTAATGAATAATAATATTACTAGATAAATAGCAATATTAATCTAATTTTGTTTTCATTGATCACAATAAAACAGAAAGAAATGTCAATATTTAGTCCATTAAAAGTGAAAAATGAACTCCTCAAAAAAAACTCACATGACACATATGGCATGTTCAACATCGCCACACCATCTTCATCAAATATATTTACTTCCTTAAAAAATTTAGTATTTTATATTTTAATTATTTATATATTTTATAAATATATTTAATATTTAAACTAGTTTAGGTATACGCGCCTCGCGCGTGTACCTCACTTTATTAAGTTCAAATGTTACCCTAAATACGATATTTGTGTACATAATAAAGATGAATACAATAATTAAACTCAATATTTTTTAGAGAATTTATTTAATTAAATCTAACCTTTACCAAAAAAATTGTCAAATCGATCAACATTCATCTACCACCTGTAAACTGCAACAAAACAATGCGATGATAGAGACATCAAAATAATATAATTAAATCTAACCTTTAAACAAAAATTTTTTAAAACTGTCTAACACTCATCTACCCCTTGTAAACTATAAAAAAATAATATGATAATAGAGATATCAAAATAATATGACTAAACTTTACCTTTACACAAAAAAATTTCTCAAGACAGAGATATAAAAATAATACAATTAAACCTAACATTTATCTAAAAAAAATCTTCAAAACCGACCGACATTTATCTGCAACTTGTAAATTCATATACGACCTATAACTACAATAAAATAATACAACAGTGATCTCAAAACTTCAGTTTGAATGAAAACAAAGAAAATATACATATATACACACACTCGTTGAATTCTATTATGTTGACAAAAATATTAAAGAAGTTGAAGGTTAGAAATTAAGCATCCACCAATCTAGACATACAACCGAATCAAGTTAGATGAACATCAATCATATTTTTCCAATAAGTAAACCGATTTCTTCGGTAGTTTAAAGTGCATCTCAATATTTACAGAAGTATTTTCTTAGTAAAGTTCTATTTTAGGAGTATTTTTCTATTCTATTTTAAGGATTATTTTTCTAATTGACCACTATAAAGAAAAATACTAATTGATTCTCCTTCCATATATTTTAGCAGCCCCATACATTTTAGGAGCTAGTTAATAAAAGTAATTAAATAATAAATTGAAGAAAATAGTGAAAAGACAGTTTTGTCTAAAGGAGGATCTTTTAATAAAGGACAAAATGTTCAAATCATTTTTTTAAGAGTATTCACACTTTTAATATATTATAGATATAGATTATACATATCTATGATGGTTCAAATAGACTTTGATTTTGATTTTTTTTAATTCTTAGTACTCTATTCTATTTTTTAATCATTTTTTGCTTGACCCGTGGGCCAGCCCAGACCATATTGCTCAAGCACCACGAGCTAACGGGCTTATATAGGCCGAGCTAAAAAGCCCTATTCTTAAACGGGCTGCAAAAATCGTAGCCCAATTGTAACACCCCGATTTGCTGAACCGAAACGCTACACGGTGCTCATTACCCCGAAGGACCACAAGCTAACCCATGACTGATATATGTACCTATATACTGCATAAAATACTGAATAATGCGGAAACATGAACTGAAAGTCCATAAGGTTCACATAACTGAAGTAAAACATAACATCTAAACGGGGTATGAAATACTAAAAAAAAAAATAAAACTAAAAATACTGAAGTCTGAAACATGTTAGTCTAGAAAGCCTCTAACTGACTGAAATGTCTGAGTAAGAAGTTGATGAGACATGTCCCCAACTAACTCCAACTAATAAACTAGTTAATGAGATAATAGGGAATAATCAGGTCCTCGAATGATGAGGACTCACTTTCAACTCTGACTGCTAAAACTGGAATCTGCTGCTGATCTGGAGTTCGTGTCTCTGAACCTATGGTATAAGACACCATAGCGCAAATGTGTCAGTACTTTGTATGTAATGGTATGCATGTGAGGTAGGCTGAATGCATGGGGTTCATATGCATAAACAATAATAATAACTAACTAACTATCATGAGCGTGAGAATACATACATGAGACATAACAACTGACACTAATATTGTGATAACATGATTACTGAATCTGAATATGACGGATAATATGAGTGACTGTATCTAACAGTCCTGAATTTAATAGAACTATCTGAGTTTCGTACTGTGTCTGAGTTGATTGTATCTGACAACCCAGACTTCTGAAGAGCTATCTAATTTCTTTTACTGAGACTGTAGGAGTTAGTCATCTAATCGACATACCGCAAATGATGCATTATAGTCGAATTGGGGTCCAATCTATGCCCTGATTGAAAGGGTGTCAATATCGCGCCACTGGTAAGGACAACATGTGAGTGACCCTAATATAATAGGTAACTCTAATGAGAACAGTGGGAACCCTCATATAGCAGGCTAATCCACCTCATCTACCCTCATATAGCAGGCTATGATGTCTTAACCTATGCGGGCTACATAGTTCTGGAACACAAGGATTGCTTCTAAGAATCACACCCTCACATAACAAGTGAGTTCCCATCCTTGGGTTCACTCGGTGTTAATTTCTACTCCCATCTGTATAGACACTGATCATAATTTACTAAATTGAACATGGACTGAGTTACTAAGTTCCGTTGACTGACAGAATACTACTGATATCTGACAACTGACTGAGTCATGAGATCATGGAGATTTTTCCTGAGTCATAAGACTATCTGAAGTCTAAGGATTCATAGCTTGACTGAGAGTATCGTGAAAACATGACATGGCTCTAGGTACACAGCTAATGTTTCGGGTATAAGTACCCCCAATACTCGATGGAAGGAAACTGACCAAGCATAAACTACTTGAACATATAACTAACATCATAATCCATAATACATTTATAGAAACATTCCATCAAAACATGTGATAGGCATAACTTGTACATACATTGGGATTTCATGATATCATACTAGTTGGGCATTGTTCCTTCATCTAGGCATTTAATCAAACACATGGTAGGCATAGCACATGTAGACAACATTATACAATAATTAATCATCATGATTCATCTGTAATTTCATCATTTAGAGTTTATTCATAGGTTTACATAAATATACATCTATACAAATCAATTCCATATAAAATTAATCACCCAACATTGATTTGAATTCAACTGATCATTCTCAATATAAAAAAAACAAACCCAACATGAAATTCATAAAAAAATCCATAAACTTAAACTTAGAAAAGAGATTCTTGGGCTTCATGGACGAAAGGAGTCCATGAATGAATACTACGCATAACTTGGTTCATGATTTCATGAAGATTGATGGTGAAACCTTCTTGAAATTGGATCTTCTATGAAAACCCTAGCTTTTTCTTGAGAGAAACTTGAGAGAAGAGAGTGTATTTTGGGTGAAAAGTGGCTGAATCACGTGTTAAAGGGCTTAAATAGGGGTGGGAAATTGACCCTTTTAACCCTGGACGCGTCTTGTAATTTCAGTAAAAATTTCCTGAATTGAACCCCTAGTGCGACGTGGCGCTATCGCACCGTGTCACTGGAATTTGACAATTGGAAAACTGAGGGATGGCGCGACGCGAAGCCATCGCGTTGCCCCTTCCTTCGAGATCTGGAACTTTGGCGCAATGCGGAGGAAATTGCGCTAAGACACTGGAAAAGGACAATTCTGAATTTGGGCTCTGGCGCGACGCGCCATAATAGTGGACCCATACTGGAATTTTCTAAATACCATTTCCTCTTATGGCGCAACGTGCCACTGACTAATATGACATTATTTTATGATAGGAACTTAAAATAGTCGTAACTTCTGACTCGGTTATCGAATTTGGGCGAATCTTATATTGATGGAAAGCTTATTGAATTTTTCACATGACAAAAAGTGAAAATCTTGAAAATTCCTCATGAAATAATTATCCTTCACTTTAGAAGTTAATACTAGACATTCTTGAGATGAAATTAGCTAGGAAAAAGTATGGGGTATTATAATATCTCCCCTTTAAGAACATTCGTCCTCGAATGAGACTAACTGAGAGGGAAGAAAAGACAACTAACGTACATACTGAACATGAATAACTGGAACATGATCTCATGACTGGCATGAGTGACAAGCTGAACGTATAATACTGAACATGCATATCTGATGCATTTGTAACTGGTTCATGAATGCATTACTGAATGTTCGAGGAACTAAGTTTCTCACAATGAGAATGCATTTCTGATGCATAATTATATAACTGAGATGATACATGAATGCATGACTGAATATGCAATGGTACTTGATACCAAGTTTACACTGGGAACATGAACCTAAAACTGAATACCAAGTTCATGATGATACCAAGTTTGTGATGAACATTGATCATGAAACTGAGTAAGATTAAGGAGAACTGTTTCCTTGAGCTTGATCTGAGTTGGCGGAGAAGAGGCGAGGATACTTGGTATGCATATATGCTTCTGCTTCCCAAGTAGCTCCCTCGACGGACTGATTTCTCTAAAGAACTTTAACTAGAGGGACTTCTTTGTTTCTCAATCTACGAGTCTGATAGTCTAAGATTTTGACTGAAATCTCTTCATAAGAGAGACTGTTCTGAACATCAATGCTCTGAAAAGAGACTACAACTGATGGACCACCTATGCACTTCTTGAGCAAAGAGACATGAAAGACTGGATGAACTGAGGCTAGATTTGAAGGCAATTAGATCTCATAAGCTACCTTGCCGAAACGACTGAGAATCTTAAGGGGATCGACGTATCGGGGATTGAGCTTTCCCTTCTTGCCAAATCTCTTCACTCCCTTCATGGGAGATATCTTTAGATAGACATGATCACCAACCTCAAAATCGAGATCTTTCTACGAACATTTGTATAAGACTTTTGTCGGCTCTGAGCAGCCCGGAGTCTTTTTCTAATCAACTGGACTTTTTCTAAGGCGTCGAATACTAAGTCAGGCCCTATGAATGAGGCCTCACTAACTTTGAACAACCAATTGGAGATCTACATCTCCTACCATAGAGAGCTTCGAATGGAGCCATCTGAATACTGGAATAATTGTTGTTATTGTATGCAAATTCAATCAAAGGAAAGTGGTCATCCTAACTTTCCTTGAAATCAATTGCACACGCTCTTAGCATATCTTCTAAGGTCTGAATGGTCCTTTCTGCTTGACTATCTGTCTGAGGATGAAAGGCTGTACTAAGATAAACTTGGGTACAAAGACCCTTTTGGAATGCTTTCCAAAAATGAGAGGTGAAATGGGTACCTCTGTCTAAGATAATAGATAATGAAATACCGTGCAATCTGACCAATTCCTTCATATAGAGTTTGGCGTAATCCTCGACTGAATAAGAGGTATGAACTAGAAGAAAATGAGCTGATTTGGTCATTCTATCTATAATGACCCAGACTGAATCATGCTGATGACGAGTTCGATGCAAACCCGTCACAAAGTTCATATTCACAACTTCCCACTTCCAATTAGGAATACTAAACTCCTATATGGACCCACTAGGCTTCTGATGCTCTATCTTAACTTGTTGACATGTAGAACACTTAGCCACAAACTCTGTAATGTCTCTCTTCATTCCACTCCACTAATAGATTTCTCGCAAGTCGCGGTACATCTTTGTGGCCCCTGGATGAATAGAGTAGTGCGCACCATGCGCTTCTGCAAAAATTTGCTGCCTTAAGTCATCTACACCTGGAATACAGAGACGACCCTAACAACGCAAAACACCATCTCTCCCTTTTGAGAAAACCTCTACTCTCTGATCCTGAACTGACTCTTTGAACTTGACAAGGCTAGGATCTCTATCATGCTTTTCTTTCACCTCAGAAACTAGAGATGATTCTGAACTACTCGGAACATATACACTACCCTCTGAAGAATCGACTAAGAGAACGCCTAGTATGGCAAGTTGATGGACTTCCTGAGCTAACTTCTTCTTACTATCTTCAACATGAGAAACACTACCCATGGATAGCCTATTGAGAGCATCGGCCACTAGTTGGCCTTGCCCGGATGATAGAGAACACTCATGTCGTAGTCTTTTAAGAGCTCTAACCACCTTCTCTGACGAAGATTGAGATCTTTTTAAGAAAAGACATACTGAAAACTCTTGTGATCTGTGAAGACATCTACATGAACTCCGTAGAGATAATGCCTCCAAATCTTCAAGGCAAAGACTACGGCTGCTAACTCAAGATCATGAGTAAGATAATTCCTCTCATGGGGTTTAAGCTGTCTGGAGGCTTAGGCTATGACCTTACCATGCTACATGAGGACACAACCCAAACTTACTTTAGATTCATCATAATACACTACGAACTTATCTGAACCATCTGGAAGAGCTAAGACTGAAGCTGAGGTAAGTCGAGTCTTCAAATCTTGAAAACTCTTCTTGCAAGGGTATGACCACTGAAACTTGACTTTATTCTGAGTTAATCTGGACATAGGGGATGCAATAGATGAAAATCCTTCAATAAACCGTCTGTAATAGCCAACCAAACCCAAGAAACTCCTAATATCTGACGGAGAGACAGGTCTTGGCCAGTTTTTTACTATTTTAGTCTTTTGAGGATCAAATCTAATGCCATCACCGAAAATGATGTGACCAAGGGATGATACTGAACTTAGCCAAAATCTGTACTTAATGAGTTTGGTGAATAGCTGATGATTTTTGAGAGTCTGAAGTACTATCCTGAGATGGTCTGCATGATCACGCCTACTGCGGGAATAGACCAGAATATCATCCATGAAGACTATGACGAACATGTCTAAGTACGGATTGAACAAACGGTTCATCAAGTCCATGAACGCTGCTGGGGCGTTGGTAAGACCAAATGACATGACTAGAAATTTGAAGTGACCATAGCGAGTTTGGAAAGTGGTTTTAGGAATGTCACATTCCCTAACTCTGAGCTAATGATAGCCAGATCTCAGATCTATCTTAGAGAAATAACTGGTACCCTGAAGTTGGTCAAATAAGTCATCGATTCTGGGAAAAGGATACTTGTTCTTGACTGTGACCTTATTGAGTTGGCGGTAGTCGATACACATTCTGAGATAACTGTCTTTCTTGCGTACGAATAATATTGGAGTGCCTCACAGGAAAATTCTGGGCCTGATGAATCCCTTATTTAAGAGATCCTTTAATTGTTCTTTAAGTTCTCTGAGTTTTGCTGGTGCCATTCTGTATGGAGGAATAGAGATAGGCTGAGTATTTGGAAGAAGATCAATGCTGAAGTCTATTTCTCTTTTGGGAGAAATTTTTGGAAGATCTTCGGGAAAGACATCTGAATATTCATTTACTACTGGGACTGATTCAAGGCTGGAAGTTTTGGAAATAGTGTCCTTAACTCAAACGAGATGATAGACACATTTTTTAGATTTCATTTTCCTTGCCCGAAGGTAGAAAATAAGATGACCCTTAAAAGCGGATACACTACCATTCCACTCAAGGACGGGTTCATTTGGGAACTGAAACTGGACTATTCTATTTCTGTATTCGACTGTGGCATAGCAGGAATGAAGCTAATCCATACCGAGAATGACGTCAAAATCAGTTATCTCTAATTCGACTAAGTCTGCTGAAGTAACTTTCCAAAATATCATAACCGGGCAGTTCCTGTATATCCGCCGGGATATGATGGTTTTTCTCACTGAGGTAGAGACTGAGAAGGGCTCTGCTAGAATTTCGGGACTGATTCCAAAATCAATTGCTATATAAGGAGTAACAAAAAGACAAAGAAGCTCCTGGATCTAGTAAAGCGTAAACATGCACATGAAAGATCTGTAACGTACCAGTAACTACATCAGGAGAATTTTCCTAATTTTGTCAAGACTGAAGAGCATAAAGACGATTTGGGCGTTGCGCACTAGTAGCACTAGAGGTGGCACCCTGCCAATTTGGGCGATCGGACTGAGCTGAGGAGCTATTCTGTTGACCCTGAGGACCTGGCTGAGGATAATCTCTGACTCTGTGGCCTTGCTTACCACATCCAAAATAAATACCATTGCCAGCTCTGCAAATACCCAGATGGTGCTTGCCATAAGTCTGACAAAGAGGATAGGTGCGGGCACTGCTAATACTGCCCTGGGTCTTAGAGACTGGCACTCTATCTTTGTTACCCTCTTTGAACTTAAGAACTAGAGCTCTGGATGAAGAAGGGGCTAGAACTGATGATTTAGGATGAAACTGAGAACGGTTTCCTCCTTCTGACTTAGGCTGAGCAAAGTTCAAACTACCTGTCTTCGCTCTCTTATTCTGCTTCTCCCTCATTTTAATCTTTTGCTCCTCAATATGCTGAGCATGGGTCAAAATTCTAGCTAAAGTCATATCACTATTTAGCATGGCGGATCTGTACTCATTAACCACGCTATCATTTACCCCTGAAACAAACTTACTCATCCTTGCCCAGCTATTTGCAACCACATGAGGGGCATATCTGGCTAATTGAGTAAACTTAAGAGAATACTCTTTCACTGTCATATTGCCCTGCCTGAGGTTGATGAATTCTAACACCTTAGCTTCCATAAGCTCTAGGGGAAAGAATCTATCGAGGAAAGTAGATGCAAACTCCTCCCACTCAATTGGACCTACATCATCTGCCCTCTCTGACTTCCACTGCTTGAACCAAGTATGAGCAACATCCTGCAATTGATATTACTCTAGCTTAGCACTCTCAACAGTAGTCACCCCATGATGTCTATCACCTTCTGTACCTGATTTAGGAATTCCTGAGGGTCCTCATATGTCTTAGACCTAAAAAAGGATGGAGGATTCATTCGGGTGAAATCCCGAATCCTGGCTGCAGCTGAATTGTTCACTGGGTTGGCTGGAACGACAGCTGGTCGCTCATTATGGGCAGCTACTGATTGAGCAAAAGTGGTAAATACGGTCCTGAACTCCGGATGAGAAACATGATCGCCCAAAGGTTCTTCGAGTTGAGGGGCTACTAATTTCTTTTCTTAGGAGACATATTATGAAATAAAGAGAAGAAGTGGATTAGACTGAGAGATTGACTTGTGATTATGCTCATTGGCACGACATTAATATTGAAAGAAGGGAAATTGTTCCTAAACATATCATAGCCTCTTGCACATAAATGTGGCGCGCAACACACCTATACACAAGACTCTACTAGATACGGCTTTCAGACTTCCTAGGACTCTATTGAACTTTAGGCTCTGATACCAAGTTTGTAACACCCCAATTTGCTGAATCGAAATGCTACACGGTGCTCATGACCCTGAAGGACCACAAGCTAACCTATGACTGATATCTGTACCTGTATACTGCATAAAATATTGAATAATGCAAAAACATGAACTGAAAGGCCATAAATTTCACATAACTGAAGTAAAACATAATATCTAAATGGGGTATGAAAAACCAAAAAAAAATTGAAAATACTGAAGTCTGAAACATGTTAGTCTAGAAAATCTTTAACTGACTGAACTGTCTGAGTAAGGAGTTGATAGGACATGTCCCCAACTAACTCCAACTAATAAACTAGTCAATGAGATAATTGGGAATAATCAGGTCCTCGAATGATGAGGACTCATTTCTAACTTTGACTGCTGAAACTGGAATCTACTACTGATCTGGAGCTCATGTCTCTGAACCTATGGTATAAGACACCATAGCGCAAATGCGTCAGTACTTTGAATGTACTAGTATGCATGTGAGGTAGGCTGAATGCATGGGGTTCATATGCATGAACAATAACAATAACTAACTAACTATCATGAGCGTGAGAATACATGCATGGGACATAACAACTGACACTAATACTGTGATAACATGATTACTGAATCTTAATATAACTGATAACATGAGTGACTGTATCTGATAGTCCTGAATCTGATGAAACTATCTGAGTTCCGTACTGTATCTGAGTTGACTGTATCTGACAACCCTGAATTCTGAAGAACTATCTGATTTCTTTTACTGAGACTGATACTAACATGCCCCAAATGATGCATTATAGCCGAATTGGGGTCTAATCTATGCCCTGATTGGAAGGGTGTCAATACCGCACCACTAGTAAGGACAACATGTGAGTGACACTAATATAACAGATAATTCTAGTGAGAACGGTGGGAACCCTCATATAGCAGGCTAAGCCACCTCATCTACCCTCATATAGCAGGCTAAGCCACTTCATCTACCCTCATATAGAAGGCTATGATATCTCAACCTATGCTGGCTACATAATTCTGGAACGCAAGGATTGCTTCTAAGAATCACACCCTCACATAACAGGTGAGTTCCCATCCTTGGGTTTACTCGATGCTAATTTCTACTCCCATCTGAATAGTCTACTCCCATCTGAATGGACACTGATCATAATTTATTAAACTGAACATGGAATGAGTTACTAAGTTTCGTTGACTGACGAAATACTACTGATATCTGACAACTGACTGAGTCATGAGATCATGGAGATTTTTCGTGAGTCATAAGACTATCTGAAGTCTAAGTATTCATAGCTTGACTGAGAGTATCGTGAAAACATGACATGGCTCTAGGTACTTAGCTAATGTTTCAGGTACAAATACCCCCAGGACTCGATGGAAGGAAACTGACCAAGCATAACTTACTTGAACATATAACTAACATCATAGTCCATAATACATTTATAGAAGCATTCCATCAAAACATATGATAGGCATAACTTGTACATACATGGGGATTTCATGATATTATACTAGTTGGGCATTGTTTCTTTATCTAGGCATTTAATCAAACACATGGTAGGCATAACACATGTAAGGAATATTATATAACAATTAATCATCATGATTCATCTCTAATTTCATCATTTAGAGTTTATTCATAGGTTCACATGAATATACATCTATACAAATCAATTCCACATAAAATTGATCACCCAACATTGATTTGAATTCAACTGATCATTCTCATCATAAACAAAACAAACCCAACATGAAATTCGTAAAGAAATTCATAAACTTAAACTTAGAAAAGAGATTCTTGGGCTTCATGGACGAAAGGAGTCCATGAATGAACACTACGCATACTTTGATTCGTGATTTCGTGAAGATTGATGATGAAACCTTCTTGAAATTGGATCTTCTATGATAACCCTAGCTTGTTCTTGAGAGAAACTTGAGAGAAGAGAGTGTATTTTGGGTGAAAAGTGGCTGAATCACGTGTTAAAGGGCTTAACTATGGGTGGTAAATTGACCCTTTTAACCCTGGACGCGTCTTGTAATTTTAGTAAAAATTTTTCAATTTGAACCTCTAGCGCGACGGGGCGCTATCGCGCCGTGTCACTGGAATTTGACAATTGGGAAACTGAGGGATGGCGCGATGGAGCCATCGCGTTGCCCCTTCCTCCATAACCTGAAACTTTGGTGCGACGCGGAGGAAATCGCGCTAAGACACTGGAAAAGGACAATTTTGAATTTGGGTCCTGGCACGACATGCCATAATCGTGGATGCATAATGGAATTTGCTAAATGTCATTTCCTCTTGTGGCACGGTGCGCCACTGACTAATATGACGTTGTTTTACGATGGGAACTTAAAATAGTCGTAACTTCTGACTCGGTTATCGAATTTGGGCAAATCTTATATCGATGGAAAGCTTATTGAATTTTCTACATGACAAAAAGTGAAAATCATGAAAATTCCTCATGGAATATTTATTCTTCACTTTAGAAGCTAATACTAGACATTCTTGAGATGAAATTAGCTAGAAAAAAGTACGGGGTATTACACCATCCCTAACAATTTATGGGTTGGATCGGGCCAGCCCAATGGGTCTGACCCATATTAACGGCTCGAGGTCACATGAGGGAGTCAGGAGAAGTTTATTTCACTTATCATACTTAATGAGTATTTTATGTAATACTTTTTCATTCGTTTTTACTTGTCACTTATTTTTTAATTAAATTTTTATTTTTATTTATCATTTTTAACATGTTAAAGAAAAAATAACTTTTTCTATTTCCTCCATTTCATATTAATTGACCCTTATGGACTTGACACACTCATTAAGAAAAAATTTATTAGGGATTTATTTTATCAAATTAGCCTTATTAATTTTACTTTGAAAATATAAATTTAAGTTTATACACTTTGTTTAGTCATTAATGATAAGGATAGTACCGAAACAACATCATAATATTATCTTGATTTTATAAAAGAGACAACTAAATTGAAACAAATATTTTTAGAAAGAAGGTCAACTAATATGAAATGGAGGGAGTATTTTATATACTTGTACCATACAAATGTAAAATATATAGTTAGTATTTTTTTCAAAAGATAAAGACGTCCATAAATTGTTAAACATTTTAGTAATGTAACTATAACATTAAGGAGCCTTTTACTAGAGTGTATTAGTTTGATAGTTTATGGATTAAAGGGTGGTATTATTTAATATTATTTGGTAGCGAATTTAGAGCAATGTATAACTAATACATGTATTAGTTATACACCTTATACTCTATTTGGTGGGATTAGTATGGATTACAATCCACGGATAAATATGAGTAAAGATAAAAATGTCCTCAATTTTTTTTTAATTTTTTCTAAATCTTTTTCAATTTATTCAATGTGGGTTATTTCTTTTCAATTTATCAAGATAATAATATCCCTTCAAATAATGTTAGTCATAAAAAAAATTACTCCATTAACTTAAACAATACTTATTGATCAAAATTTGAAAAAGAATTGCATGATTGCATACAAACTTTATTTTTATAAATACGATATATTACAAATAAAAATAATATTTCTGTTTAATTTTAACACTCTACGGAATACAATTTTATGTTAATAATGATTTTATTGTCTCATTCAAAAGTTACATGACCTCCCCAACTTAAGAACACCACAAAGTGGGAACAACAAACAAACGATGAACAAATAAAAAAAAAATAACAAAAAAATTTCTGCAAGAGAATGATTAAATCTTAAAATTTCAAAGTAAGTTATTAGTTATATTATTTATTTTTTATTTTTTAAAAAATTACAAAGAAAATACACAAAATTATAATATATTAATTTTTGTAAGCAAACAATATTATTTTTAAAATATAATAATACATATTGTTTTCAATACATCAAACCAAATACTACATAAAAAATAATTTTAACATTACTAATCTTAGTATTATTAATCCCAATAATACTAAAACACTTTATTTAATACTATCTTGTACACTCTATCAAACGACCCTTAAAAACTTTTCAATATGATATGATATAATTTCTTAAAAAATACAAACTAGCAGATAAGTAATGAACATGTTTGTATACCGAAATTGGATAAGAGATTTTCAGTTTGCTACATAAAGTAAACTTGCAAAGAATTCACGATTAAAATATGCCTTCAACTTAAAAAATGATTGAAATATATCCTGCGTGTAGAAAGTAATCAAAATAAACTTAATACACTTTTTTTGTGATGTACTTTTTTTTTTAAAATGAAATGGGACTAACAACGTTAAAAGTGGATAGTGCATCATTCATTCTTTTACATATAGTGAATCATTTTTGTGCAATATATATATATATATATATATATATTGCACTTAAACAGTGCACTGTAGTGTTTTAACTTAACCCACATTTTCATCTTCTTTCCACATCACACCTTATCTCGAAAAAGTCAAATCCGATGGTCTCTCCACCATTTCTTTGAAAAAATTAAAATTTGATGGTCTCTCCACTTTCTCTCAATTAAATAATTTCCTTTCAATATGATTTTTATGCTTTAAATCAAATCCATAATCGAGATCTAACATGAAACACTAACTGAAAAAAATAATTTCATATTTTAACACAAAGAAAATAAATAAAATACACATTTTCTTTTAGATAATAACTTATTTAATTGAAGAAAATTCAATCCGAAAATTAAATATTCACTCAAAATTTCAACTTTTCTCTATTTTAGAGTATAGAAAAACTCAAAAATTTCACTCTTCTTCTTCACTAATAGCTTACGCAAAAGCTTTTAAGGAGTGAAAGTGAGTGATTTTTGATATAGGGTAAATACAAAATAATGTTTGATGTTATTATCCACGTGAACATACACATAGTCATTATTCCACCGTATATGCGTGTATTTTACATAATTGTGTTCTTTAAACCATGAGAAAATACGTGCTATATTGAAATAATAAGTTTCGGAAAAATTTTAAGATGATCAGTAATTTAGATGTTCACTAAATAAAACCTTACAAATTCATGAATTTTCAAAACTTCTCTCAAAATAGAAAGAATCAAATTAATTAAATATTAGATACAAAGCAAAAGTTATTTATAATCTATATCTATAATATATTAAAAGTGTGAAGACCCTTAAAAAAAGTAATTTAAATTTTTTGTCCTTCATTAAAAGACTCTTCTTTAAATAAAACTGTCTTTTTACTATTTTCTTTAATTTATTATTTAATTATTTTTTATTATATTAACTAAACTACTAAAACATATGAGACTCATAAAATATATGGAAGGAGAATCAATTAATATTTTCCTTTGTACTGATTAATTTGAAAAATACTCCTAAAATAGGATAGAAAAATACTCCTAAAATAGGACTCTATTAAGGAAATACTTCTATAAATTTTGAAATGCACGTTAAACTAGAGAAAAAACTGATTTATTATTGGGACAATATGATTGATGCTCATCTAACTTAATTCGGTTGCATGTCTAGATTGTTGGATGCTTAATTTTCTAACATTCAACTTCTTCACTATTTTTGTCAACATAATAGAATTCAATGTGTATGCGTATATATATATATCTTCTTTGTTTTCATTCAAGTCATTTTTAGTGACAAAATTTTTATTTTCATCAAAACTGAAGTTTTGTGATAACTATTATATTATTTTATTGTAGTTTACAGGTCATAGATGAATTTACAAGTGGTAGATAAATGTCGGTCGACTTTGAGCAATTTTTTTAGATAAAGGTTAGGTTTAATTATATTGTTTTTATATCTGTTTTGAGAATTTTTTTTGTGTGTAAAGATAAAGTTTAGTTGTATTATTTTGATATCTCTACTGTCGTATTATTTTGTTATAGTTTATAGGTAGTAAATGAGTGTCGTACGATTTGAGAATATTCTTATGTAAAGATTAGATTTAAGTATATTGTTTTGATGTCTTTATTATCGTATTATTTTTTTGTAGTTTACAGGTGATAGAAAAATATCGACCGGCTTTGAATTTTTTTTTTGATAAAGATTAGGTTTAATTAAATAAATTCTCCAAAAGATGTTGAATTTAATTATTGTATTCATCTTTATTATTTAAACAACTATTTTATTTTGTGTAATATTTGAACTCAATAAAGTTAGGTACACGCGCAAGACGGTACACCTAAACTAGTTTATAGAAAAATGAGGGAAAAGTTTTAATTCTAGAAGGATTACATGAGGGAGTCAGGACAAGTTTATTTCACTTATCATACTTAATGAGTATTTTATTTAATATTTTTTTCATTCGTTTTTACTTCACTTATTTTTTAATTAAATTTTTATTTTTGTTTATTATTTTTAACATGTTAAGAAAAAATAATTTTTGTTTTTCTATTTCCTCCGTTTCATATTAATTGACCCTTATGAACTTGACATATCCATTAAGAAAAACTTTATTAGGAATTTATTTTATCAAATTAGCCTTATTAATTTTTCTTTGAAAATATAAATTTAAGTTTATACCCTTTGTTTAGTCATTAATGATAAGGATAGTATCGAAACAACATCATAATATTCTCTTGATTTTATAAAAGAGATAATTAAATTGAAACAAATATTTTTAGAAAGAAGGTCAACTAATACGAAATAAAGAGGTATTTTATCCTTAGCATTAATTATTTTTTCTCCAAATTAGTTTCAAGACATAATAATAATAATAAACATCATTTAATAGGAGTATTATGATAAAATAGTCACGTTAATAATTATTTTTCTTAATGAATATGTCAAGTTAAGTTATAACAAGTAAAAACAAATAGAAGGAGTACACTTGTACCATACTATGTAAAATATATAGTCAGCATTCCTTTTTAAAAGATAAAGAGGTCCATAAATTGTTAAACATTTTAGTAATGTAACTATAACATTAGGGAGCCTTTTGGTAAGGTGTATTATTTTGATAATTTATGGATTAAAGTGTGATATTGCAAGAGAATGATTAAATGTTAAAATTTTAAAGTTAGTTATTAGTTATTTTATTATTTTTTTATTTATTAAAAAAATTGTAAAGAAAATACAAAAAATTATAATATATCAAGCTTATTTTTGTAAACAAACAATATTATTTTTAAAATATAATATTACATATTGTTTTCAATACATCAAACCAAATATTACATAAAAAATAATTTCAATATTACTAATCGCAGCATTGCTAATCCCAATATTACTAATACATTCTATTCAGTACTATCTTATACATTCTACTAAACGATCCTTAAAAATTTTTCAGTATGACATGATATAATTTCTTAAAAAATTCAAACTAGCAAAATTTTAATTTTTTTTTTTTAAACATGTTGAAGTGACGAAGATGTAGTATACTCTACATGTTCTTTTTATATAGAAATTTCCAAGATCTGTTGAAGAAATTGAAGATTCGATATAGTGCATATAAAATATGCACCATATTCAAATGTCATATCAATATGTATGCGACGTGTCAGATTTGCCTTCATCTTCTAGAATTAGATATGTCAGAATATATAATGGATAATGTACAAATATTATGCACTATCCATTATATACAAATATTAAATAATGCATTACCAAATTTAATACACTATTGAATGAAGTGCAAATTTAATATATATAATAGAACAAAGTGTCAATTTAATATATACAAAATAAAAAGTTAGGCTGTTGTATGCAAAACATAAATAGTGCATTAAAATATTAGGATAATAGATAGTGCACTAAAATAGCGCGACATATGATAAAATTAAAATAAAAGCAATTAAAATTTTAGTGTACTACATTTAAAAAAAGATAGTGTAATAAAATAGTGCACTATATAAAATAAATTAAATAGTTCATTACTAAATGAAAAAAGAAAAAAAAGTGTACTAAAGTAGTGCACTATATGAAAATGCATATTACACTAAATACATGCACTATATAAATAAAATGACTAATGCACCAAATTAGTGCACTATATAAAAATAGTGCACTAAAATAGTGTATAAAAATAGTGCATTGTTCACTTTTAACGTCCTCAGCCTCATTCTGTTAAAAAAATTACATAGTGTACCAAAAAAAAAAAACCAAAACTATTTTAATTACTTTCTATATTTAAGACATATTTTAATCTTTTTTTTCTAAGTTCAAGGCATATTTCAGTAGCGAGTTCAGTTGCAAAAGAGTTGATGCGCAGAATCATATTACAGAAGTCATTGGAGTTATGTGTAACAAAAGTAAAACATGTGTGGTTAAAACATACTCTTCTTTCCCTGTTTTGTGACCCTCACTCATATTAGGGTTTCCCAGCCCTCCGTATTATATATGCGTAACAATTATTAGTATGGGAACTCGCGAAATTTGTAGAAAGTGGAAAGGGGATGAATTTTTCGGGAAGCTTTTGGATTGGGTGGCATGGTAAGATTTCATATTTATTTTTGAATAAAAAATTGAAATCTTATTGATTCCGCCCATTCCGATGGCTTCATGTCATTTCTCTCTTTTTTTTTTCTCCACGTGCTTAATTAGTTGCATGTTTGGTATGAATTTTAGATCTATGTCCTTTATATTTTCTTTATGTACCATTATGGATATTATAATTGTGATGAGTGATAATTCATTCAGTGACAGATTTAGAATTTTCACTAACACGGATCTAAAAAAATAATTGTGCTTGAAGTTTGAAGTTTGAACCTCGAAGTGAATATTGAACCCATCAAACTATTGAGCCAACCTCTAGTTTTGTGTCTAGAGGATTTAAAATCTATATAAAAAATAAATAAATAGTACTTTATACTATATGTAGTGTAATTTTTTGCTGAGGAGTGTTCAGGTGAACACCGTTACCCCCTTGTAGATCTGCGACTGATTGATAAAAAGTCATTTATGACATGTTTTTATGTGTAAAAGGTTCTACATTTCCAGCTTAAGTAATGTAAAAATTTGGAAGTAAATATGTCAGACTGTGAAAAAGAGATAGTTGGGTCGTATGCTGATCTTAGATTTTGTTGTATTCTGGTTTTATTAGAGAATTTTTGCATGAATTAACCAAAGAAATGGTTAACTCTGTCTTAATTGTTACCTTGTTTTCACTATCCATTATTTCTTTGAGAATAATAATTGTTTGGAAAAGAAAGAAGAAAAGTATATAGTAGTAGAGAGGAAAGATGGAAGAGTAGTAGCAGGACATGTAAGCTTACAATTCATCCTCGTCATGAACAAAGAAAACAAACGTGCAACATGTGTAGTAACTACGCAACTAACTCTCTAACTCTAAGAAACTGGACAATCTTCAACAAACAGAGGGAGTTGATTGTGTTTAAATTAAGACAACGGAAACGAAATGTATATGATACAACTTGCATCCAGTTTCGAAATGAATCTCAAGTCATACCTTCTTATCATATCATTGTCCAAGTTTGTGACCCTTATAATGTGACATAGGATTTGACAGCGAATTCTATAATTATGATAACATCGTTTGAGTTTATTGTTTTTTCATTAATTGATACGCTTTTGGTTGCTTTCGAAACATGGGGAAACAAAAAGATTGAATCTTGGTGAATATATATGCTAATAAACTTCTGTGTTGATTGATCAAGCATTATCTTTTGATTGTCTCCTTTGTATCAATTTTCTTGATGCACCATTTGTTTTAGCATTTTGACCAATTTGTATGGTATTTCATTTTTGAAGTCTTGATGTAGGCTGACAAGGTGATTGACAATCTGTGGGAATTGGACTTGTCCTCACTAAACACTTGAGTACCTATATTTATCTTTGCTTATTGATATTCTGCCCCATTTCAGTTGCAAGGGGATGGCTTTTCTGTTGAAGTTGAAATAGATATGTGCAAGCTATACTTACATGCATATGTGCATGCAAGTGAATGTACTTAATCTTTATCATCCAATCTCTGTTTTTCAGCGAATACATTCTTTTATTTGAATTTTGTTTAGCAGTCAATATTCATTACACAATGGAGATGGTCTCTAAACAATGCATTTTAAGGGTACTTAAGGTGTTAAAGATATCGTTTCTTTCTAACCTTTCAGTCAGGTGCTCCTTATAATTGATAGATTTGCAGAACCTGCAACTAGTCTATGCCGCTCTGTCCTATTATTAGAATGCCTGCTCTTTGAAAGCTGAAGTATTGATCTTAGGTAGCATTACTCATTCCCCCCACCCCTATTCCCCCTAGAATTCCTTGAACTTGAACCTTTTTCTGATGCTTCAGTCTTAGTTATTACTGTTCTCATGTTATTTGCCATGATTGGTCTGCAACTTTTAACACCTATTTTGTTAAAGGATGGATCCTTGTGCTTTTTCTATGACAAATACAGCAGCTATGTAATTCTGCATTTCACAAGGCTAAAGTTTACTTATCTATCCTCTTGAATAATTACCCATTGTTCACTTATAAAATAAACATTGTATTGAAACTCCCTTCCTCCTGATGGAATTTTCAGTTTTCTTGATCAGAAATTTCCATTTGCACTCACTGGAGCATCACCCGTTCATTTCATTGATAAATTTAATCTTAACTTCTTATGATTTACCAAATACTTCTCAGTAGATACTGCTTCAAAAAATCTGAATCAGGAACACTGTTTGACTTGCTGACTCCTTTATGTATACAATTGCATTGTCAAGTATGATAACAACTCTTCTATACAATCGAACTCTCATTCTCCGAACTTTGTATGACTAAAACTGGTTATTTCTTTTTAACCGTGACATCCTTTTCGGATGTCATGAACATGGTGTTCTTTTATCTAATTAAATTTGGTAGGCAAGTCAAGTTCTCTTTGAATTCCCTTGGTGGACCAGAGCTTATTACGAGGTTATAGTGCAGCTGAGAAATATAGACCTAAGAACGCTTAAGCTCTTACTAAAGTTTCTTTTGTCCTCTTGGAAACCATCAAAAGGTAATCTCTGCTGGTCTATTTCTTCTGACATCTGATTAGAGACTGAGAACCAAGATCTATCTTTCAGCAACAAGAGTTGCTGCACAGATCCTCATTTTCCACCGTTTCTTGTTTATTGTTGTGGCCTTCTCCGATGTAAATAATAACCTTTTGCTAGAGTATACAGTTTGTCGGGTGATGGTAAAGATACCATGTCAACCCAAAAGGGATGTTATGACCCACATTCCATTAAGCCTTGATGACACCTAACCAAACCTTCAAGGGAATTAGTTGACACGAGTACACCCAGAACATGAGACAATAACATAAATGTATATCTGGGTTGGAACTTGAGGGGCTCGGATGAGTTTTTGCATCATTGAAACACACTGGAATTTATTTTTTGACTATAATAGTACGCAATGCAGTCAAAATTGGCTGAGTGTGGCTGGCTGGCTGTAAGCCAACACTAGTCGAGTGTGCGTTTGCACTGCCAAGGTCCTGCCTGGGTATTTCAAAGTTGAGTTCGGTAATTTTATTTCATTCTTCACTATTTTAAAATATGAGGAGCTTGTTTTGAGTGAAGATTTCATTTATAATCTCGGGGCAAGTGATTCTAACTCGGATTGAGATTATATCATATATCTAACTAAAGGTTTATCATTTGAACAGGTGAAAGCTCTGTGTGTGTATGGGGGGTGGGGGGGGGGGGGGGGGGTGTTAAAATGACTATCTAAGCAAATATTTTGACCTAAGCTATATTTAGAAAATGGTTCTTCAAGACTAATTTGAGCTCGCTAGACATGATTTTGAATTGACGAGGACATCGTGTATGTCTGAGCAATTGAGCATTTCAAGAGAAGTCAATATTTTATCTTTACTAAGAACTAAGAAGTGAGACTTTCTAACTCTTAGCTTACTTATTTTTCATCAAAAAACATATATTACATATATTGTGTGTTGCTTGTATTCATTTAAACTATCTATTCATGCAAGGGCAAGCACAAGTTATATTAGTTTGTTTTAAAGCATTAAGCATAGACTGTAGACGGGGTATATGCTTACATTTTTTTGATATTTTCAGTAGCTTCATGACATGTTTGTGATTTCTGTTAGCCGTTTGGTTTAGTTTATCATTCAGTTAGGTATCACGATCCTGAACATTATGTGACCTTTGGCGAGTTAGTAGCCTTTCATTATTGAGCAAGTAGCTCATAGATCACAATAGGTCGGTGGCATGTGGCTAAGTTCAGCCTAGGCGTGATGTGACCCTTGGAAAATTGGTAGCTTTCCATTATTGAGCCAGCCAGTACCGAATAACATGTGTAGTCCATAGACTGAAACAGGTGGCTAGCCATGTAATTGACGCTCTGGAGACGGGTTAAGACATAAAGATCAACTACCCCTAAGCGGTTCATGTTATCCAGTAGCAAGGTACCTTCAGCTATTCGACGTTATTGCATGTATTTGATTTAATGTTTAGATTAGTGCGTAACTGTATTTAATTTTATACGGTTTAAGCTATAATTTTATATTGTTTAAGCTATAATTTTCGCACTTGATATTTGGTGTAGGACCTGTTAAGAGTGGTACCATTGATTTTCAGATTGTTCCAGCTCTGTTCAGCTGAGGTGAACCACCACTAGTTCATGGAGATCATTCCACCTCTATCGTTATCTTTCTTATGTTTATGTATTGGTATATTATAGTCATTCCATGCCTTACTATGTAATTTATACAAAGATCAATGTTGAAGTTTGAGGACAGAGGTGCTCAACCACTTAAGCAAGCTCCATTTGTTGATATTAATATAGAATATATAGTTGGCGTACTTTAATAAAAGGTAGTTCATAAACTTTTGAATTTTGATGAATATTTAGGTAACTTAGTTGTAAATTTGAAGACTTTCTACTTCTAGTATAATATGATACGATACGATATCCTAAAAAAGAGAAACTAACAAATAAATCATGTTTATATATTGAAATTGGATTAGAAAATGATTCAGATTTCTCCATAAAGTTGTAAGGAGTTGATCGGTAGAATTTTTTTTCTTTTTTACTACTATATAGAAATGTGAAGCAAAGGAACAATCAAGGGTAAAGTTATAATTTCACCCTAACAAAGCTTCATTTTTTCACAACTCTAGAATCATCCATTTCAGACAATATCAACAAGGAATACTTTCAACATCTACAGAGACTTCTTTAGAACAAACATGCTCAAAAGTATATCAATAGATCAGAAGAGTACTCTTCCAATTCTCGAAAAGACTTTCAATATTTTTTTACAATTCAAGGCATGATTTTGTTCAAATCTTCTTCCATTTTCCTATATTCTTCTCGAATTTCCTTAGTTGGTGATTTACCATGGTGACATTTCTTTGTCTACAAAGAGAAGAAAAAGATTGAATTTTTGAATTAAAGAAAAATCTGAAATTGAAATTTTGGGTTAAGAAAAGTCCTTTCTTGATTTGCTAGATTTTGATTTTGATACTTAGCTTCCCTCTTAAGCAAATTGAAATTTTGTTTTTCAGATTCGATCACACATTTGCTTATTTGTTAAGATATGTGTTTCTTTGAAAAGTCTCTGTTTCAGTACCCTAACTGGTACAAACTGAAACAAAAATAATGCTAACAAGGGAATTGCCTTGAATCTTGATGCAATTACTATTCTTGATGAAATTTTTAGTTTGTCCCTAAGCTGATCATTGATGGAACTAATGAAACAAAGTTTATCCACCGTGCTACCTGCAAAATTTCTAAGAAAATCAAAAGTCCCACAGGATTATTAATCACTGTAATGGAATGAGCCAAAAGTCCCATAGGATTATTAATCACTGTAGTGGAACGAGCTAAGTTGAAGAATGAATATTATAGCTATGAACAAATAGTTTGGGATTTGAATGGAATGCGTGCACCTCGACAAAAGATATTGAGATATTGGATGTGTTTCATTCTTTGTTTTGGGTACAGATTTCTTTCCTATTCTTTTTTATTTTTTCTTTTCTTTGTAAACTTCTTCTCAATTTCCTTTGTATTTGTCAATTTTTAAGATTAATTATTGTGGATTAAATTAGTTGTAATTGAAAATTTCCCCCGTTAATCATGCAGATTAAATTTTTGAAATTTTACTTGACAGGCAGTGTTAAATTGGGTATTTTAAGCCGTTTCTACCAGTTTTGAAGATATAGGTATGTGTTTCTTCAGATTTTCTCTTTCACTGCATATTCCTATTTTTTCTTCGTCTATGTTTTCATTCTCTTTCGAATGCTTTTTATGTCTTATCTTATTCAAACTATGTTATACTTTTTCATGATAAATCACATATCCAAGTTTATTTATTATATCATTCTCGCTCTATCCATGATGTTGATATGTATTTCTTCATTTATATTTTAATTTCAGATTGGATGGACATGGGCCATGACATAAAGAGTTAATATCAATGCAATCACTTCAAAAGTAAAAGAGTCGACCTGCAATGTTCAGATTGTTGATAAAGAACGCCTCTGAAAAACAAAGGAAAAATCAAAAGATATAAACTCATGATACTACTGAATGAAGTGGAATTCCATATTTGTCATTGTACTCATTAATACATCCATGTGAGTAGTTCTCTACATTTCCATGTTTGTTTTCTTACTTAAGATGTTACTATGCCAATGAAATAGGAACAGGGGGATATATATTTTGATTTTGATTAGTTTCAAGTTTAATCTAATTGCTTTTGCTCAAAATCTCCTTTTGTTGTTTATTTTCGAGCTTCAGATAGATAAATATTAATTAATAGCCTCTAAATCAGAATTTAATTAAATTATAATCATTTAATTACAACACTCAATGATTAACTTAACAGACATGTTACAATTTCATATCAGCACATAGCATTATTTATAGCTGCTCGGTAAGTTATCAATACTTTTATTCTAATTTGATACTTGTTCTGGTATTGTTGAGAAAATAGGTAAAAAATTCATCTTCTAATTGTAGTTTGTAGCATCTTAGATGTTCTGTTCTTTCATATGAATATGGCAAAAGCTTATTGATTAAATGGAGAAAAGCTATGTCCAAAATTGTGTTTCATACACCGATTTAATTTTTATTGTACACACAAAGGAGAAGGTCTCTATTAAATCTGCTCGAGTTCATAGAGTCTAGCTTTCCAAACTAGCTTCTCTTGCTTATACTTCTTGCTGCTGATTTTTTGGGCTTATTCATACTTTGATATATCACTTAAAGCTTTAGTGATCTCTTTTTGTTAAACAAACCCTATATATAGGCGCCATATGTGTAAAGATAGTCAATAGACAATAGACAATAATGAATTATGAATCGGACTATACTATGTTATTCACAATATTTATATTAGGACTCCTTACTTTGTTTGTTGGATCTGTAATAATTTCTTACAATCAAGATGGAATGAACTTGGATATATTATTTTAATGGTTTGCTTTATCTATAAATATTTTGCATCATAAATCGAAAAGTTTAAAACGAATGACACATATCTATACTTAAAAATAAATAACTCTTATTGAGAAGCTTTGATAGCTGAAAAATATATGACTACAAGTTTCAAAAGATTATTTTAATTAAGTGAATTACCAATTAATTTCTCCTTCATTTTCAGTCAAAAAAATTATATTTATAGTATAGATATTTTCTTTCTCTGTTGTTGTAATACACGTTCCATCATTAGAGCATTAGTACTGTATGGTCTTGCACTGAGTTCTTTCTAGTACCACAAATGCAAGTGAACAAGGAGATTGAGCTCAATATACAAGGG
This sequence comes from Capsicum annuum, assembly GCF_002878395.1. Classification (NCBI taxonomy): domain Eukaryota; kingdom Viridiplantae; phylum Streptophyta; class Magnoliopsida; order Solanales; family Solanaceae; genus Capsicum; species Capsicum annuum. The sequence continues at coordinate 165,801,843 of NC_061116.1, read as the reverse complement.
CAAAATGGTCATTATAGATATAACAGGCAGACCACAAACTCTTTTTCTTTTACTATCCTTCTAGATCATTCTCTCTGTTTCCTTTCAATTCTATATTACTCATTCTCATTGAGAGAGAATGAAATAACTCAAGCTAGGGAATAGGCAAAGTTTTGGTCATCTCTTTTAAATCCAATTCAGATATGCACTGAAGCTCTCAAGATGAGCTCTTAATTCTTAAGAATGGTATACAAATGAAATATGAAACCCATGGTTTCTTGAAAATTATAAATTATGGAGTAAAATGTTTGACAAAAATTCAAAGAGAAAAGGCAGATTACATCACCAGATTCTTGTTTGGTAAACTTTAAATCTTCTTCGATTATATTTTATTTGTTTATTTTGTATTTTATCATTTCCATTACTTTTTGGAAGAATTGAACTTCAAACTCCGAAAGTAAGTATATTCATCTTCTTTTGTTTCACTACTCTGTTTGAGTTGCTATTTTTCTTTTCGTTATATGTATGTGCTGTTAATAATACATATGTGTCTCGTAAATAAAAGTTAGTACTTCTTTAGATTTTTATTTTTTAATAGCATTTAGGGGTCGTTTGGTGTGAGGATAAGGAATAAATAGTTCGAGATAAAATAAAGAGCTATTTTATTCCATGTTTGGTGTGAGGTATTATTTAGTATCGAGATTATTTATCCACCATTTATACTATAGTAATGGGATAAGTTATCCCATATACATGGTGGGATAACTAATCTCGAAATTAATTATCCCAGAAGAACTCTTTCCCAACCAAATAACCTTGAGAAGCTATTTTTATTTGATCCTAGAATTGAATGACAATATGCTTTTGAAAAGTTCAAATAGGAGGAAAAAACACTGTTCATTGGTGTTATCAAATACTTGTGTTGGTGCATTGTCTTAAGTTAGTGCAAGGTGGACCTGTAATACCTCATACTTTTCCTAGCTTGAAAAGTTTTCCAAGAATATTAAAAGCTTTTTTTGAAAGATGAATCCACTTTTGTACACGTGGTATTTTCAAGATTTTCACATTTTATCATGTGGGGAATCGAATAAGCTTTCCATCGATATCAAATTCGCCCAAATCCGACACCCAGGTGAAGAGTTAGAGCCTTTTTAGTGATATAGTGCATCACCTGAGCCTTCAGCGCGTCACGGAGATAGCTCAAATGACAATAGTCAATTTCCAGAGTTGCTCCGCGATAGTGGCACATCACGCCAAACTTTTAGGTCGCAGACAAGGTGGCAAAGCGATAGCTCCGCATCGAGCCATCGTGCAATTTTTCATTTGTCACTTTCTAGTGACTTGGCGCGAAGGATGAAAATCGAAAAATTTTTGCAAAAATTAAAGACGCGTCCAAGGGTTAAAAAGGTCAATTTCCTACCCCTATTTAAACCCAATAACACGTGATTTAGCCATTCTTCACCCAAAATACACTAGTTTTTCTCAAGTTTATCTCAAGAACAAGCTAGGGTTTCTACTGGGGATTCAAATTCAAGAAGGTTTCACCGTCAATCTTCATGAAATCATGAACTAAGGTATGGTAGTGTTCATTCATGGATTCCTTTCATCCATGAAGCCCAAGAATCCCTTTTTTAAGTTTAAGTTTATGGATTTCTTTATGAATTTCATGTTGGGTTTGTTTTGTTTATGTTGAGAATGATCAATTGAATTCAAATCCATATTGGGTGATCAATTTTATATGGAATTGATTTGTATAGATGTATATTCATGTAAACCTATAAATAAACCCTAGGATGATGAAATTAGAGATGAATCATGATGATTAATTGTTGTATAATGTTGTCTACATGTGTTATGCCTACCATGTGTATGATTAAATGCCTAGATGAAGGAACAATGCCCAACTAGTATGATATCATGAAATCCCCATGTATGTACAAGCTTATGCATATCACATGTTTGAAAAAGTGCTTCAATATATGAATTATAAATTGTGTTGTTGGTCATCTATTCAAGTAAGGCATGCTATGTCAGTTTTTTGTCATCGAGTTCTGGGGGTACTTGTACCCGAACATTTAGTTGTGTGCTTAGAGCCATGTCATGCTTCACGATCTCCTTAGTCAAGCTATGATCTATAGAACTCAGTCAGTCATGTGACTTAGGAAATCTCAGAAATCTCAGTAAATCTAGTAGCTCAGTAATCTCAGTAACTTTAGTATAATCAGTCAGTCCTCAAAACTCAGTACATTCCATCAGTCAACGAAACTCAATAAATTCAGTTTAGCTCTGCTAGACAATACCACTAGTATCAGTTTAGTTAATCAGCTCAGTTCAGTTAATCAGTTCATTGTTTTTCAGATAGTAGTAAGATTCAGCACCGAGCGAGCCTAGGGATGGGGACTCACCCGCTAGATAGGACTAAGATCCCTAGAAGCAATCCCTAAGTTCCTGAACTACGTAGCCAGCATAGGTACGAGATGTCACCTATTAGATAGGACTGACATACTCAGGGATCACCCGTTAGCCCATTTAAATGTATAGGACTGATCCCAGGGGTCATCCTCTAGATTAGGACTAACTCCGCAGCAGTTGTCTTTACCAGTGGTGCGGTACTGACGCCCTTCCAGTTGGGGTTACAGGTTGGACCCCAATTAGCATAGTGTAGGGTATGTTGGTTAGATGAATACATCCCACAGTTTCAGTTACAGAATCAGGACTGTCAGATACAGTTAATACAGCTCAGTAGTATAGATTTAGGACTGTCTGATACAATCACTCCTTATTATTTTAAATAGACTCTGAGATCACCCACTTGACAAGAATGATCTTAACTATGGTCAATCAGTAACGGTATCATCAAATTTAGAGATCACCCGCTAGATAGGACTAATCTCAGATTCAGTTACTCAGATACAGTATAAAACTCAGCTAATTCTATCAAATTTAGGACTGTCAGATACAGTCACTCATGTTTTCAGTTATATCAGATATCAAAATTTCTGTTATTAGCATTCAGCTTCAAGACTGTCAGATATAGTCAA